>NC_064882.1:7640838-7941676 GCF_929443795.1 Astur gentilis
TCCACTTGGATAAACACGTATCTGCCCATCAGAGCATTACTGGAGAGCTGGATTGATTGGAGGAGGCTTCCGGGATTTATTGCAAGTGAAGGCCGACACGCTTTGAATAAAATGTCTTCAAGCTAAATGTTTGGCTTTACTTTCTTCTATATGTAAATACAGTGTTTATTTCACAAAGAGCAATATGACTACTTACAGATGTGATTTAAAAGTGATCTAAGAGGTGAAGACTATGTAAGTTGTCAACAATACCCTTACAGTATTGTCTATACAAATACACAGTTAAGTCAAATGATGGAAACCAAAAATTTTTTTCCATAGGAAATTCAAATATTTCAGTAGCAAAAATGAAAATTATTTCAAATGGAGGTGGAAGGGGGAGAGGAAATATTCCTTTAAAATGATGGAGTTAAAATTTTTCTTATAAAAAGATCAAAAGTATATTTTCATGATGACAGTTTTTAGTAATTTCCAATGTTTCCAAAATTGAAGCTGTCCAAATATAAAGCATCTAAGTTCTATTCAATAACAGTGTGTCTGGTGAACTGCCAGGGGACCTTGAATGCTTTTGGTCTGCAGCTGAGGTAGGTATTTTGGTGTGCTATGCCAGCACCAGGAAAACCTTAGAATTCCATGTGCTTTAAAACAAGTTGGAACAGAAATATTACAGAGTCCCAGAGGACACTGTCAAAAAAAAATGATAGGGATTGTTATCAAATTCCTATTTCTTCATTTAAAAAAATATATAAATTGAAATGGGTTCTTATCAAAGGGGGAAGGAAAAATATATTTCACCTTTTGCAAGCTGTTCTAATGGGCGTGCTAGATTTTTGTCTAGCATGCATCTATATACAGATGGAAAGGCCCAACGTCACTGATATGACAAAGTGTTTTACCCCATGGGTTTCTGCTTCTTACATTCATTGATATATTTGTGGAATTCCAAAGGCAGAGGGAACCCACAAAAAGGTCACAAAATTGCAAGCCAAGGTAAACAGCCTGTCAGAGTATGTTTAGCAAATGCAGTGTAAACCACAGAAAAAATATAGAAAGGAGAGGAAAACCTATTCCCTTGGAAAATACATTTCCTGGTTGGGAAGGCATTGAAGTTCAGAGTTGCTTACGTTGCTTCCTTGCTCTTTTCCAATAAATTGTCTTTGTTCAGGTTGTTAATTCAGTCCACGGTCGCAGGCACCCAGGCTACAGGGAAGAGGAATACATGTCCTGCAACAGGTACAATGGAAGGCATTATGGGCATCACAACTAAAGGCAAAAGCATCTTTCATCCCAGGAAACGAGATTGGACTACCTCTTTGTCATAAATTTTGCTTAGTAATATTTGAATAATGTATTGAACGTAGATACAGCACCAGGGCATTTCTTTAGTCATTGTCAGAGGGTCGTGTTTTCTCCTTTGTACACTGCACAGAAGAGAACTATTCTTTGTTTCGTTCAGCATGCATTTTAACATTTTTTACTCCACTGCAGATGGAAAATAGCTTCTCAGTTCTTGGTTATTTATCCTAGTTTTCCTGCATTTCGAGGACAAGCCTGTCTTGATGTGGAAATAGTTTTGGATGGCTATGCTATTGTCCCCGCTGCTCTTTAGCCCTGTAACATGAAGATGCAGAATTATGTAGCACAATCCTGTAAATGCTAAAGCATCTGAAACACTTTGGTTTGTTACTTTTCACAGCAAGTTCAGACTTCAGATGTGCAACGCAAGGAATTTTAGTTGCACAGAAGATTTTTTTCGACAGGCTCTTGCAGCACATTCAGCCTAGATAACTGACAGGAATAAAGTTACTGGCTAAAAATGTCATTATGTTCAGGAAACACGTGAGGGACTTTTCTCTGTTGACATAGGCAGAATTTCTAAAGATTCCCCTTGCTGATGATGAAATATCTATATTGTGCAGGGAGCTCCACCTACATCTGTGTTCAGCAGTAAGAAACTGATACTCATTTCTCATGTATTTGCTTATGAAAACAGATTTTTTTGTCTACAGCACCAGACTTTTTTGTTGAACATAAAAGAACAGAAATCCTCTATAGGTCCTGAGGGAGACATTGCAGAAACGGAGTAATCATTGTAAATTCTGCTGTATGTACTGTACCATGTTGCCATGAGAAGGTTACATTTGATTGGCTTATAAAATAGGTTTTAGTAAATCCCTTAAATAGCGATATTGGTAATCGTGCATGCTGCAGTGCAGTACTAATGAGTGCTATATAATGATTAGTGTTTCCAGATTGATCACTTGGAAACAAGTGGATTTCTGATGATCAGAATGGTATTAGGGTGGGAGAAGGGTGGCTGAGAAACCTCTCAATCAAGGGAACACTGATAACACATAGAAAAAACATAATTATTTTGATTACAAATGAGAGCTTGTTTACAAATACCACATACAAAGATCAAGGAGAAAATAACTGAATATAGAAGAAAAACACTGACAAACAGAATTATTTGGATCTGTCATGTATGTCAGAAAGCTGAATTTTATTTGGGTTTTTCAGAATACGTATTTCCCTCTATTTTACCTCTCAACTAATGGAATTAATTAGCATTTATTTTAAGGGTCTAAGATTTAAACTGTGGAATTTGAGTTTCTCTTTTACTTCAGGGGTACCAGGAGACCAAAGGGTGCAACAGAAAGTGCTCTGCAAGTTATTTAGAAGCACTAACACCTATACTTTGCCTGACCCCCCAGACATCTTAAGCCTAAGTCAATAAATGTAATGATTAACTTATTCACTCTTTACAAATCAGAAAAGTAGATAAGTATTTAGTATTCTTAACTAAAAAATAAAAATGTGACCTTTAGAAACGTCATAAACTGATTTTAAAAAGAAAAAAATAAAATACACTGCTCAAAATCAATTTGATAAGTGTGTTGAGCCCTGAAGTCTTAGTACAATTAATGTACACATTGCCTTTGTAATAAGTTGTATACCTGATCATAAAGTAAAAATGCTGGTGGATCAGTTAAAGGAATTAGTTACTGTTTGGCGGGGGGGAAAGATGGTGATAAAGTAATTAGTATCAAGTTCAACAAAGATTTAAAACTGTGGTACATGGCAGTAATGGATTTTGAACACAGTTAATGAGCATATTCATTGCATTCATTTTTAATTAAGTGGAAAAAAATACTGGTCCTTTAAATGGAGATAATAAATGTGCAAGTCAGTCTTGCACAAACATGCAACACAAGAATTTATTGCCTGCTCTCTAACTAGGGAACTGGGAATCATTATAAAGATTAGCTTTACTGAAAAGAAATCCAGAAAAATCTTTAGTAGAAAACGTTTATGAGGTAATAATTTTCACATTAAATATGGCTTGGCATATTTGGTAGAGTGTGTGTGCGTGTTTTGTAAAATATGAGTATTTGCTATCATCAGAGGTAGGACTGTTTGTACCCTTGAAAAGGACTCAATGCTATTTACCAATTTAGATTTACTTGAGACTTATTTAGTATATGACTACACACGTAAGAGAACGCAAAAATATCAGAAATCTTGAAACTTTCTCAGAGGTGTGTTAGAATACAAGTTGTGGTTTAAAAGTAAAACGATGGCTCGGAAAGCTACATCTGTGAGCTTCCACATGCTTGCCGTGCATTAACCGATGCTCTCTCGCCTTCCCAAACCAGTGGGCCATGCTGCTGCTGGGGCTTGAAGGGTTTCAAGCAGCAGCAGGGGAAATCCAGCTGAAATGCTTAGTGTTTATTCTGTCAGTGGGCAGCTGGGGAACTGACATGAAACAGGTTAAAGCACTGAAACCAGATGTACTTTCTAGAGCAGTGGCTTTCAATGTTTTTATGACTTGGGAACCCCCCTAAACATTTCCAGTGGAAGTGAGGACCTTTATGTGGTGTGTTGAAGCTCATTGATGACAATTGACTGGTGTTTCTTAGGTACCTTCCGTGGATCTATTTGAAGTTGTTCACAGATCCCCAGCGATACCCAGACCACATGTTAAAAACCAATGAAACTAAATCAAACCTAATATGTTTCATTCGCTCAAAGCTCCCAACCCATATCTCTTTTGTCAATATTACCAAAATATCAGGTTCTTCTGACATGCAGTACGTCTAGGTCTTTGGTCAACAAATGTCTCACTGGGGTATGAATAAACTCAAAATGTGCTTCCAAGTTTCCCTCAGCCACCTTAACCTTCAGGAGCTTATTCACCACTGGTATTACAAGAGAGCAAGTTTTCCATACCAAAAAGGCCCTGAAGTTTCACTGGTGACATGCAGTATACTGTTAGTGATATTGCAGTACGAATTACTGTGCCACACTTGGGCAATTTCAATCTTTTTTTCTCTGACTTTATTCTGCCGTATCCCACGTGTTGTAATTGCTTTCCATAAAGGGAGCAAACAAAACCATACTCATGGGTCTTTTCAAATGCTAAATCTGCTTTTATTTTTTTAACCTCACTGCATGATTTTATTATGTATTTAAGCTAGTAGCAACTTGGAAGCCAAGTTTAAAATAGCTGGCTTTGGTAGCATACTTTCAGTGTTAAAAAAAAAAAAAAAAAAATATAGCAAACTGCAAAGTCAGTTTATTGATTAAAGCAGGAATTTTTATAGAAATTTTATCAGTAAATAAACATCTGATTTTCTTTTCTGTTCAGGTATGACTTTGTAGAAGTTGAAGAGCCTAGTGATGGCACTGTTTTAGGGCGCTGGTGTGGTTCCAGTAGTGTGCCAAGCAGACAAATCTCCAAAGGAAACCAGATCAGAATAAGATTTGTGTCTGATGAATATTTTCCTTCTGAACCTGGATTCTGCATCCATTATACACTTCTTATGCCAGTAAGTAACATGTTTCAGATTGGAACATTTCACGAAAACAAAATCTTTGAAGTGGTAGCTCAAAAGAATCTTTTAATAGCTTAGGATTAATTGCTGTTTATTTCTTAATAATGAGCAATCTGTCTTCCAGAATTGTACATTTTGTTTCTGTTTTTTAACTGAGTGTTCTTGTGGTTCTTCTTGGATGGCTTTGGACTGGGAAGTTGTGGGCTCGGTTGTTTGTGTGGAAACGTCAATAAAATGTTTGCATTCCTAATACAGTACTGTGAAAAAAAAATTCTAGCTTTGAGAAGAATTAAAATCAGCATAAGAATCAGCTGTGTGACATTGAAAGAGTATTGGGAAGTTACAAAGATGACTGAAGAAATTAACATTTTTATTAGTCAGCTGCTATTAGACATATAAAGCCAAATGATTATACCCAGTTCAAAACCAGAAAAGTTCTTATGCTTCTGGATATGACAAAGCGGCCAATGCATAATACTCATTTTCCACTGCATTTTCCCTGGAAACTATACTTTAGACTTCTCTCAATTGTTGCTTAATGCTTGTAAATTGCAGATATTAAACAATAGTAATTGTCTAAAATGTGACTATTTTCACTGTCAACAGATTTCTGTTACCTTTTTTCACCAAATGAAAGATCTGTGTTAGCAAAACAATGTTTATAGATTTTTAAGGATGAGGTAGTGTTCTGAAACGTTAGAGTGGAGCGGAACAGGGGTTGACTTGATTTAGAATAGGTATTCCATATTTAAAGAGAGTAAGGAGTATTTCTGTTAAATTCCTCATAATTCACTTCGTGACTGTCCTAAGTAGTCTTGTGGTCTTTGTGGTATTTGGTTGGTGGAAAATATCTGCAAGCTCAATAAAAAATTGATCAAAAGAATCCATGTTGTAACCCCACTGAATGCGCTTCACTCAAAATGCATTTGGCTTGCTTATTGCTTTTGCCATTTTTGCCTCTTCTCCCCATTTGCAAAACGTCAGTTACTGAGAAGAAGCAAAGAACAATTCCACATATCTTTTCAACAATTCATAATCTTCTACATAATATATTTAGCATACTGATGATGATGTCAGTGTAGTAGTGTGTGTGTGTTTGTGTACATACATACATATATATATATATATGTTATTTTCTGTTGTTTTCCTATAAGTATTTTTAAATATTTAGGCCTAACTAAGAACTATTCCTAAAGTGATTAAAGATTTGATCTGCATATTTGACTCTTTTGTGAGCTAGACCATTTTGTTAGTGGAATAGTATGACTTGATAATGATGAATTCTGAAATTAAATAAAACGTCAATTAGTCTCCAAACCAACTTGAAATATGGCCAGGTTTAAACTCTCATACACCCAAAGGCAGAATGTAATAAGTATGTTTGCTTTTAGAAAATGGTAACAGAAAATCCCTAAATAGATGTATTTGTGGGCTGATGCCAAATTTTGTTGTTGCAGCTCTAGTATTACATCCTACCTGCTACATATCTATCTGACTTATGTATGATCCAATTTCTGTTGAATGGATTAGACAAAGGCACCTAAAAATACCAGAGTATATGTATAATTATCTTTATGCCGTGCTGTACAAATGGACTGAATTTTTTCCTTGATGTTTAATGGGGAAAACTTGTTATAACATTTAAATTATCAACACTTGCAAAACAATTTTTTAATCTTCAAAATACTTACATCACTTATGCAATAGACGAAAACAGAGCTGACGTCATAGGACACATTTTTAGTTCCCTGTTTTTCTTCATTAACAAAGCTTGTATAGCATATGAAGTATACATACAAACTGTTTTAGAAACCAAGCATGTTATCTCTCATATGTGTAACAGGCAAGAGCAGCCCCCATCACGTCATAGGAATTCAGAACTAGCATCAAAATGCACAGTATAACAACTGCTTTTCCAAATCTCTCTTTAAAAGGGCTGTGATCTTTTTCATCAAAAATTATGTCTTAATAAGCCATGAAAAACACAATTTCACATTTCAGACTGCAGATTGTAAATGAAATCTGTACTGCTGAGTTTCAGGATTAGACCTGCTCCTTGTACCTAGAGCAATTGAAAAGATGCCCCCAAAAAGTGTTTTTCTTTAAAACAATAATGCTATCTTATCCAACATTTCAAGAGAAGCTAAAATTTACAGCCCCCCTCCCCTCCCACCTCCCTGCAAAAAAGATGCCAGCTATAGGAATGAGTGTAAATTTTAAATGATTCTTGCAAAAGCATTACTGTTTCACTTAGTTATTCACTTCAACAAATTGGTCCTAAACAGTTAATTTATTTTTTTCCCCTCATTTTTTGACAAGAGTGGGAGGGGGAGAGGGAGATGCCTGGTAGACTAGCAATGAGAGATTGTTTGGGGAGAAATGAAGCAAAACTGAAATAAAACAGTGCAAGCTTGTTTCTGTATTTGGAGGCCACACACAGAGAGGGGCACTGGACACATTTTCAGGTCTTTTAAAGAACAAGAGAAATGGCTTTGTTTAAATCTGTTTTGATTTATCGTATCTATATACTTTTACTTTGTATATTATATTTCAAACCAAAGTTTCACATGATGAATAAGTAGGGGAAGAATGGCTATTGATCTGATTGCTTTAGTCACTCAAAAGGACTCACAGCAGTTCCAATGTCGATAGATAGAACATAATTTTCTAGAAAGGTTTACCATGGGATTGTAAGGCACTGCATAAAAGCAGTGCACTTAGTGTATACAAGCAGAATGCTCTCCAAGAAAAACATGAAGCTTTTCTTCAGATTCTAGCTAATTACAGTTTAATAATTTGCATTTCTTCCATTTTAAATTGTGTACCCTGGGTACATCTACAACTTTCTATAATTCTGGTCTAACTCCACTTTCCTTTCCGCTGTTCTATAGCTGCAAGTTAATTTTGTCTGGAATACCATGAAGTGGAAGGAAGTGTTGAAAAAGCTTATTCTTACTAAGAAAATGTAGTTTGTGTTATTTCAAAATTATTATGCTACTTTCAGCACAGCTGTTACTCTTAGTCACTCTTTTCATGGTCTGCCCTGTCACTTAGTCTGTGCTTACTGGTGAGCTGCTTTATTCACTAAGAGCTGCTTAGTGGTTGTTCTGCATTTTGACTGTTCAGCTATGCATTTATTAAAAGTCATGTTTTTGGCAGCACTATACCACCTAAAGCCTCCTAGAACTTTATTGCAAAAACAATCCATGTTTCATTTCTTTTCCCCTTCTCCTTACTTGCCCACAGTTACAGCTCTAATCCATATAGTAGCCACATGCAATTGAAGGAAACCTTATAAACTCTTATAATGTATGTTTGGGCTTCAGTCTTCCTAGTGACTTGTTTGGTTTAAATTATGTCAGTTACAAGTTTGGCAGAGAAAACTTGATGTAATAAAGTCCATTGTTACTTGGGGGAGCGGGTGAATGGGATACTTGATGCCTGAGGTGCCATTAAGGAATGCATGACTGATTGCCAAAGTAGTTATTAATTATTCAGGGCACTCAGAACAAAGCAGCTCCAGTTAACGTTGAAGCTGGGGGTGACTGTATTCTCCTTCTTTTTTTGGCATATGGTAGCGTGTCATTTGTCATCAAAGATCATGCCAAAGATCTTTGCAAAGAACAGACTTAACCCTCTTCTATGCAAGTGAAGATGAAGAGGAAAATCCAAGAAGCTGCTTAAAGACTGACCTAGCTTAAAAGTGATTTGGCAGGTGTTTTGTGATTTTGGTGCAGTACCTGTATGGCTACCTGGATTTCAATCCAAGATATTATTTTTTTTTATTTTTGACGTGGAGAAGCTGTTAGTAGTGCTCTTGCTATTAACAGTAATGAAAATTAAATTTAATACTGTGCAGATAATCTGTTTAGGGCTATCTGATAATTGTTCTTTTATTGCATCTTAATTGCCTAAGCTTTGCTCTTTTAGGGTTGAGCATGTTAATTTTGTTTGTGGAACCTTTTTAATTAAGCTTGTTTAATGAAAAAGTCAAATAAAATTTAAATGCTAATAGAAAAACTGCATACCAATAGAACAGAGAAAGGAAAGCTCTCACCTAGCATTGCCTCCTTTTCAAAAGTGCACAGATTTCACAGATACCAGGTGTGTATCTCGTATGTCAATACCAAAGCCTAAGAGAGGCTTAACTTTGGCTGCAATAACCAAAAATCCACCCGGAAACATCATAAAGGACATTACTGATCTCCCAAACAAAGGTTTTTCTACACTCTCTTAAGGATTAATCAAAAGATTTGGGAAATAACACGTTTTCAGGGTTGTTTAAGCCAAGGTGGTATGAAGCAGCAGGAGAGCATACAAGTGTTATTTAATTACTTTGCAATGCTACATGAAATGAAAAAGGGCTCTGAAAATCCTTCATATGATGGGAAGGAATCTTAAACAAAACCTCTGTGTTCAGAGCTTCCACTGATTAGGTATAATGAAACCTAAGCCAAGATAAATCAACAAACTCCTAAAGATGCTCCAGCGTGCAAATTCAATCATTCAAAATTTTTTGTGTGGCAAAAATTCATTGTAAATCAGAGAGGCTTTTGGACTAATTCTTTCCTTGGAGATTTTATTTTGCATTAAATTTGTGCTTGAGAACTAAAGAGAAATTCCTTTTAAATTTCTTAAGTGAGACATTAAAGATTACCCCAAAATACATAGATAGGAGTGATATGCTTCAGGTTAATTAAAAAAAGTACAAAAAGTACAAAACTGAGGATGGCTATTATCCATGGCACTACAATGACAGAGGAAAAAACCCCTTTGAAGCAGAAAGAACCTATGAAAGTTATCAAATCATAACATCTTGTTTTCCTGTGACCACATCTCATTCTGTCACAGGACATCATGAAAGATTGAAAAATCTGTGTATGTGAAGCAGACTTGCAGAGAGATGGGGTTAGAAATAAATTTAGCAACGTTGTTGTAGCAAAATTGTGGGCCTGCCCAAAAGTCCACGGAAATGTGTTCTTGACCTGTACAACCTGAGATGTCAGTGTGGATTTTCTGAGACGCTAAAAGGAAGAGAGACATTTTGAATGAAATTGGGTGTCATTTCATTCTTAAAAGGAATGAATGTGTTTACATGATAGCAAGTTTTGTACTCTGAAGGAGTAAGTTCCTTTACCTCTGGCCAAAATTTGAATGTAGTTTCTCATGTAGTATATGTAGGCTATACCATTTCTTTTGTATTTTTCTGTGATGTTAGTTTTACAGGAAAAAGTAATTTTGTTTTCTTGGACAGACTTTTTTTACAAATTCATGTATATTTGACTAACATTTAATTCATTGAATTTGGAAGTTTATTGTATATCCCACCCAGTTTCACTGTGGCAAAAGGTATAAAAAATCAGCTGGTTTTCTTATTTTTAAATAAGTAACAATAATTTCAAAATTAAATGCAATTACATTACCACACCTTAAATGTCATGCTTTGTTTTTTTCTATTCAACACCTTCAGTAGAGTTTCTTCCTGAAAATTTCAGGGGTGTTCAGCAAGTAACATAACTGATTCTGGTTATGGAGCATTCACATAAGTCTTCAAATTGTATTTTTGAAAGACAGTATTGAGGGGAAGTCAAAACAAATGAGGTGGAGAAGAGCTTGTGAAAACTGCTCTCCTTTTAGTCATCAATAGCATTATGTACAAGTTAGATCACTCTGGCAACATGTTTCCAGTAGAAATCAATGCCATATAAGCAAGAGATGGGGTACTGCAACTGTCAAGAAAAAGCAGGCAGCCTTTTTTGTTCCTTTCCCCAAATTATGTCTTTGATCCCATATTAACCCTCTCCTCCCACGTGAAAGCATATAGTAGAATGATTCAGTGCAAACAATGTTTAGCCTCTTTAAATGCCCTAAAAAGTGAAAAAGTTTAGAAAACGTATCAGAAAAGTATTTCAAATACATGAGACAAAATCTTTTCTTTAATTCCCGTAAGTTACCAAAGGCTTTTATTAGGTTTCCATTTAGTAATAAATATTTATATTGTCAGGGACTCTTTTTTATTATTATTTGGAAACTTTATTAATGTGTCTTGTAGCATTATATATGCATATTTATGTAATTTGAAAATGAGTATTACTTTTACATGATCTATCATTTATTGTAGTGTTCTGCAACAAATATTTCATATGTAAGTTTTAATGTTGTGTGCTCTGTTGTTTTCAAAAAGTCTACAAGAGAAGTTAAAAGATAGAAAGAAGACTGGTTTTGTCTTGTCTTGAACAATTTCAAAAGTCTCCTGGAATCTCATGACTCTGGGTATCCTCTGGGTGGTGTATGTGGGATCTTAAGTAACATTATTTCTGTTTGGGAACAATCTGAAAGAACTGTATTTTGCCAACTGATGAGAAAATAGAGAAAAAAAATGCAGGAAAGATAGTAATGTGGAAAATCCAATCTGCATTAGTGATGCAAGGAAGAGAATACATGGCACATGGGGAAGATGGACTGGAGTGAATTAACCAGCCTTGTGGATTACCACAGCAGTTACCTTTGGTGTTCTTTTTGTCATTCAGTTTGACTTAATAGACATTGAAGTTTACACATGCTGATAAGCAGGGAACACATTACTAATGAAAATAACTTTCAACCATTACATTTTAATATTGTAGTCCTGAATATATTCTGGAAGTCCTCATTATGGGAGTGTATCCTTATAGGAAAACACAGTTAAATATTGAAGCTCAAGATTTAAAAATAAGTAAATGTCTTTTATTGCATTTTGACATCAGAGTTTGAAGGACATTTCAGATTGTGAAGTTTTTACTTAATGATATGGCTACCATTATACTAACTGATAAACTTTTTTTGAAGTAGTGTTTGAGTCTTTTGGTTGGGGTTTGGTTTTTTTTTTCATTAAGTTCACTCAAGAAGGACTGATTGAGGTCTAATCAGAGCAATTACACAGAAGAAATTAACAAAAGAATAATACTGCCACTCTGTATCAACTATAAATATTAGCCTAAAATATGTTATTCTCTATTTGCACTAACTTTCCTTTAACCAATCTTCAAAGAGATTATCTATTCCTTCTCAAAATCTCACTTCTAAAACAGTTTTTTACAAATGAATGAGGATCAGATCAAGCTGGTACTAACCAGCTTTATCAGTCAGTAGTAATACATTAAAGCATTTAATATGTGTCATGTATATTGGCATTTCAATTTGAAAATTTCTTATTCAACAGAGTTAGCAGTAATGTCAAGTTTCTAAGCCTTTCCAATTGCCTTCTCAGTTTCCCAAATATCAGGCTGCCTTAAATCAAACCCAAGATTGTCTAGCCCAGGAGCCCGCAACCAGTGGTAGTCATAAATGGATGGCAGGGAGCACTATGAGGAGGTCAAGCAGATGTGATTCTTCTGTATCTTCTGATACCCCTCCTGTACTCCCCACTTACTAGCTATTTTTTTGCAGAAGAGGGGGATTCCCTGAGCCTGTGTGCTTTGTCTATTTAGTAAGCTGTGGCAGACATTCCTTGCAAATAATTGTCCATGTACCCCTTGAACCAAAGTAAACTTCATGCCTTCACAACATCCTTTGCTAAAATCAGATTGTATAGGCACCTCATAGAATAAAAACTTAAAACAACTGCTTTACTTGAGAAGGATATGTATGTATGTATATAAAAACGTGTCACACTTAAACTGTAAACTCACTCATCCCATGTAATTGGAGCTGTTGGATGCTACCTCGTCATAAATGTTCCATAATGATGTCCAAATGTTCTTTTAGTCTTTTAAAATTATTCTGTAGTCATGGTTCAAATTTATTTGTTCAATCTTATTGATCATATCTATTTTAAAGAGTGCAGTGTCTCAGTTATTTATGTGTGATTTTTTTTTATTATTATTTAATAGTTTACTAAATGTTATATAAGCTACTTTTCACTTAGTATGTTTGGTTTTAAAAAAAAAAAAAACCAAAACCACCCCCGCTACCCAAAAACCAACGAACCAAAACAAACAAACAAACAAAAAAACCCAACACAACCTTCCTGTTCTCCCAGGTCCCTTTAGCTCTGCTGGTTTAGGGTTTTTTTTGGCTAGCTTTATCTTTATTTTTTATGTTTTAAGTATTACGTAATTGTCTAGTTGACTATCCCTTTTCCAATTTCCAGGATCAACATGTTATTCACAGCTTTTTGAGAAAGCACGCTGATGGCTTCTCTACAAATTCCAAAGCAAAGTGACTCTATCCCATTCTCAAAGTAATCCCCTGTGTAACTGGCACAGTCCTAGATTTTTTGTGCATTCAAATACTGAGACGTTGTGTCTGACATGCTTGCTAGTGGAAAAAAAGGTAAGCAAATGTACATTTGATACTAGGTTTCAGGCAGCACCATAATTTTCATTTATGCTATTTTAGCTGCATTCGTGTCATGTCCCTATCCATTATTAATATCTTAGTCATGCCGCAGTCCTATCCATTGCCTCACCCCACCAAAACAGGCAGTAACTAATCAGAGTGGTGTGTACTGTGCTAATTTTTCTTACTGTAATTCTGGTAGGAAAAAATGAAAACAGGAACGAAAGGAAAGAAGTTGGGACAGAACAGTTACTCAGTGCAACTTCTCTATTTTTTTATACATGGTCCAGATCTGAAAGGCTGTTAGGAACAGCAGAATTGCATGGAAGAAATGGAATTATGTGAGCAGCTCTAGACATTTGAGATCAAATCAGCTGTGGAGTAGCTTCTGTAGATGACTGACTGCACAGTCTAACTCCACAGACTGGTGGAAGCACCTCTTTAAATTTAGAAGAAAAATTCTTGACACAGTAATAACACTGTATAGTAGCTTCAGGGTAAGAGTTTGCTTGTGGAAAGGTTAATTGGGGTATTGGTAGTGGTGTTAAGAGAAATCCTTTTGTTTCTGAAAGGGGATGGATAATAAGCAGTACAAGAATACCAAATTTTGCACCTGTCTTGTCTTAGCAATACCTGGCCTCTGGTGTTACAGATGGGGATTATGAGCTGTCGTTTGTTAACTTCTCATAAGTACTCAAAACTTTTTTAATGATGATGATGAAAGGTTTGACTGAAGAAGCCAGGATTTTTGTTGAAAAGGTTTCAGTTTTGTTTTCATGGGAACGTCTAGATAATCACAGAGCAGTTGCATCTGTTCTATCAGTTTTCTCTGGCTAGGGTGGTGGAGAAGGAATTCAGGGAGGTTGCTTCCATGTATGCTCCTCACAGATGGTGTATGTTTTTGAAGAACTGTAATTGTTTAAAAACCAAAATGAAACAAGCAAAACCTTCCGTGTCAAAATGGAGAGCAATTTGTCTGGCTAAAGACATTTCCAGAGGCAGAATGCTCAGGCTGCTTGAGTATTCATTTCACTCTGCTCTTGAGCTAGGAAATAAATTGTAGGAAGAAAAATAGTAAGAATCATTTATGAGGAGAAAGAAAATGCTGGGCTGCAAATTGAAGGGAGTGATTTAGTGCATGGAAGACCAGGTTCAAAGGCACTTGAAAAGTGGAAGTGTGAAAGCAGATGGCACAGCCTTTGGAAGAAATTTTGCACGTGATCCTCCAGACAGTGTGAAGTTGGTGGCTCCTAATATCCCTTCCCTTTCAGCTGCAAGAGGACTCCTTGGGGGAACTCTGTAATAACTCTACCCTGACACCACACACAAGAGTTCTCAGGTCTCCTCTGAATAAGTCTGTTAGGTGGTTAGGGGAATTTCAGTGTATTGGTGTGGGTAATTAAATCAATCTGATGCTTTATTGTCCAGTATGTAGCCCTGGTGTCTTTTGATAGCACTTAGTTAACTTAAGAGTTTCTCGGTAGACATCTCTTGTTCTAAACATTCTTCTAACAGTGTGACAAATACCCTCTAAACAGCATGACCATCTTTAATAAGACAGATGCTGTGCTAAGGTAATTTTGTTAGAAATCAGTATCCTCGTGGTTTTGTGAATAGTTGGCACCATAAATACAATTTCTTAAATTTGAATTTTCAAATGTTTTACTTTCAGTATTTTTCTTTTACTTACTGTGTCTGCATGTGAATGTAAAAAGGTCACTATTTTTGAAACTTCAAAACATCTAAAATCCAAAATTGTTTTGTAGACAAATTTTGCTGACTCTGTGCAACTGACCCTGAACTTCCCTGCTGGCTGACATGACCAAAATGACTAGGTAGCCAAGGAGAGTAAGATAACTGAGTTGAGCCAAATTATCAAAGTCACTCGGTCATCATCTGTATTTCTTGGGGGAAAGGGCCAAATGCCAAATCATTTTTAACTTGGTAACTGGCAGGACAGTTAGCTACATATATATAGGCTTTTAATAGGTAAGCTGTTAATAGGGTTGCCCTTGCTTATCTTCTGAAAATCACTCTGATCTTCTGAACTCTTCTGACTTGTGTGTGCATATTTGTCTTCAGGCTTTTCAATGTGAGGTGTTCTGGGTAATCAAAAGTTAATAATAAAATACTTCTCGTTCTTGAGTCATCTGTGTAATGCCTTTTTGGCTTGGAATTCTTGTCGTTTAGTCAAAGTAATCTCTTCTTGTTTGTGCTCTGTCAATACATATAACTTTAAATACTGTATTTACTTTTTTAAATTGCCTTTCTGCTTAAGAAAGTCATAGGCACCTTTCATGTAGAAAAAAGCCTTGCAGTTAGGTGCCTAAAACAGCAGTACGTCTTTTGATGCAACATAAATGTAGAATTAAGGGTCATAACAGTATTTTGAAACTGTTTGTTTGTATAAAACACTTCAGGGTACAGCCCAGCTTTTAACCAAAAATCAAAGATAGATGCTCAAGTCAACAGTTCAAAGACAAATGAAAAATTGTCAGAAGGGTTTTTCAGTTATGTTCTCAATCATCATTACGAAAAAAGTATTTACATGGATGAAAGACAATATAAAATTTGGAAATAATTTACTATTTTGCTTACAAAACATATCTAAAAATATTAGAACTTAAGGAACAAACCTGCACATCTTTGGTGTAATAGAGGTGATCAGACTGAATACCCGATATTTTGCAAATGTCAGAGACAGGTGAACCTGAACCTTGTGTAAAGCCCTGTGTAAGGAGGTGAAGCACAAGTGCAGGTCTTTGGGCAACTGTCAACCCCACAGCAGCCTTCTGCTCTGCTGTAGTAAACCAAACTGTTCTGGTTACGTACTGCAGAGCAGCGCTATATTCCTCCTTACTTTAAAGCCTGAGAACACCTTTGAGGTGATGTCATGACAGAAGAAGAGTAAAGTACAATCAGCTGTTACTTTTGTGAGCTACTAGCACGTATCTCTATGTAGTTAAGGATTTATTTGTACATTTTCTTACAATTAAGACTAAACAGAAGAAGAGAAAATAACACCTAAGGTTTGTATCTAACAGTGTTAGTAAATAGTGAGGGGGTTTTGCAGATTTTCATTTAGATAATAGGTACACTTATAGAGACTTTTGTGATTGTTTTCTGAGACTGTGGTTGCTGTCCGTTGTTTTAAGTAGGCACCCTTTATATTTTGTCATTTATTGCCTCCTTTTCTATGAACTATGTATCTCTTACTAGTGCATCTAATACTTGAAAAACTACATTGGGAAGGTACTTCGTTAAATTGGAAAAGAGAGTTGCCAAGCTGTTAAAGAAGAAAAAAAAAATCATAAAATTTCCATGATAATGCTTGTTATTTCATTACCTGACACTGCTTACAAATTATAGGGGAATCTGGAAAATCAATAAATTAAAAGCTGCCCAAGTGTGAACAGAACCAACTTTTCTGTGCAGGCTGTTTAAAAAAAGTTAATGATAATTGTAAAAACAATTATGCAAGCCCAAGGAGCATCATTAAGCAAGCCAAACAAAGGTATAATTTACAAAGCCAGTGCTATACAAAAATGCCAGTGGATAATTTATAGGTAGGGGCTGGCCTAAAATTCATGGTTAATACTTGGAAGAGTGGCAAAATACTAAGGTGATGTCATCATAAAAATCTGAAAACAGAGCAAAATAATTTTAACAACATGGTTTTAAGAAAAAAACTTTACTTTCCATTCTTAATTTTTCTTTAAATCTAATTCCTTCATAAAGTATGACAGTATACTTACTTATGAAAGACTCCACACTGTCCTCTTTTTAATTAAATACTTATAAAAAGTTTTCTCTTAATCAAGCAATGAGAGAATCCTGAAAGAGAACCAAGAAGACGCACATCTTGCACAGGGCGCAGCATGTGTACTTTTCAGTATGGATATTTCATACCCTGCTCTGACTCTGTCACAGTGTTCTGTCTCCAACATCAATCTGTCATAGGCCATGGCTTCCTTGCACCTTTCACTGGTATTTTCTGCTGCAGGAAAAAGATGGCAGCTCTTTTCTGTTTTCTGCCGTGTATTGAGGTTTAGAGGAGAAAGAGAATATAATAGTCAGGTTATCTGAGGGGGGATAACTGGCAATAGTTATAGTGCCAAATTTTCATGATTGGATCATTCTGTTCAAAAACAGTATTCCTGTGGGTTTTGTCAGGAGAATAATTGTATTTTAAAGTTATTCTAGCAATGCATCAACTTGGATTTATGATGGCATGCAATTATAATGTTCATTATTTCTGTTCATATAGTGATAAGCATGCTATTGAAATTGCAATAATAGATGATGTTATACTTTCCAATTTATAGGCTCTTGAAATCTTTGGATGTTTTGATTCTAATTCTTCTTTGTCATACAGACAGTGTGACTGGTGACAGACAGATTTTTAAACAAGCAGTTCTCATTGCCTTCAACAGGAAATATGAGGTATTGGCATCTGAAAAACAATGACCACATCATCAAAATAATGGCCACATTATCTAAGTTTAAATAGATTATTGTTTTTTAAAAAATACATTGATTAATTAATTGGCAAGTAATTCTTTCTCTGGATGCATTTATTACACTGAGAATAAAGTTCTGCCCAGTGAGATCTAATTTAACAGTTGCTACTTATTTCTCTAATTTCCTGATTGAGTGAATCATACACCATGGACCAGTTTCAGCAATGAAGTAAAGATTGCCTGGAAGAATTTAACTTTGATGGTAATTGTGTTAAAAACAGTATTGATGTTATCATTCTGAGATCACAATCAGTGTTTATCTCAAAAAAATGGTTTAATTTTCTGTGGGAGAAGTGGAATACTGGGAGAAAAAAAGAAAAGAGGTGTCAGTATAATTTCTCAGAATTCTCTTTTACAACACGTAATAGTTGTTAAGTTAACCCATATCTAATACTAACATATTCAAGGAGAGAACATAACGTTAATTGTTAAGTAGCAAAATGTCCTCTTCTGACTTTTTAACTGGAATATAAACTTACAAAGGGAATTCTTACTCATCTAAATTCAGTCAAATTATATTAAATTTATAGTGATGTACTTGAAATGACACTTTGTCTCCCCTCCCATTCCACAAGTGGTTTGTGCTCACACATCCTAATTTGTTCATTCAAATCCCTATGTTTGTCCAGTGGGACTGCACAGATAATCTGAAAGATGCAAACCAGCTTCAAATTAAATAGTAAATAGTGGAAGTACGCTAAGAACATGAGAATACTTTCTTCTTGGCAATTAGGAACCTTAAATGTATAATTGTTTACAAAAACAGAAAGGATTTTCTCCAAATGCTAGATTGACTCTTTCTTCAGCAAACCACGGCAGTCATCACAGTCCATTTACCCAACTTGTTTGACGTTGCTTCGTAAGTGTAATTAATGCAGTACATCTCTATTATGTTCATTTTTGGTATTGAGAACCTTCAGGCCAGGCTGGATGGGGCTTTGAGCAACCTGGTCTAGTGGAGGGGGGGGTTGGACTAGGTGATCTTTAAGGTCTCTTCCAACCCAAACCATTCTATGATTCTGTGATTCTATGATTCAGAATGGATTTCTATTCTTATTTAAACAAACAGATAATCTCATGAGGCTTTACTGTGCAGGGCAGGTGGAAGAAAATCCACTAGAAGTAGCCATGCAGAGTTCTTCAGTGAGTGTTCTTGACCAGTGTTTCCTTGCTCTCCCCCCGCCTTCTTTTTTCCCCTCTTCTGCAGCAGATTGTAATGTCTGTCCCTCATGCCCAGGAAAAAACATACCAAGATATATATTCACTGATCAATGCTTGTAAATAATGCCTTATTAATATCCTCTTACTTTATCTTCTTATTTGGCTTATTTGTGAAACAGTGCTTTGTCAGGCATTCAAATTAGCATTTTCAATCATAAGGTTTTGAAGCACACTTTCTGTCTTGATCAAAGAATAAACTTGTGGTTAGCCAGTATCTTTCAGTCTAGTAGGCTAATGCAGCAAATAACTTTGTGTAATGTTGGGTTCAACAGAATGAAAACAATATCTGCAGTTCACAGAAAATCATATTTTCTCTGGGCTGGAAAATTCAGGTGGAACCAATGCCTCACACTTTGGCTCTTTATTTAAACTGATAATAAACCCCACATCTAACCACTTCCTAGATTGCAATGTATAGCAGCCTGTGAAACCACAATTAATTAAAGCTTAGAAAACCACAGTTTTTGATGTCTGTGTTCTGTAATTAGTTCCATATTCTACATGAAATCATCAGAAACACCCAGTATTCCTGAATCAGTGAACAGGAAAATAAGAGACTGAGGGAGAAATTCTTTTAAGTATAAATACCAGCAGAAAAGTATATTCCAATGTGTAAATATTCATTTTCAAATGGTTGTTAAAAAGCCTTTTATAAAAAGAGCACATGTGAGAAATAGAGTGAGCAACGCCTCTACAGAAGACCTTACAACTCTTAAAATCACGCTTTTGAAATTTGAAAAAAAACCCAACCCTCACCGCCTTTAAATGTAATAGTAAGGTAGAACAGAGTTTGACAATGGTTAAGATTAATGCAGCATTAGTGTGTGGCACTTCCTCTCTTGTGCAGGTAAGTGTTTTGACTTTGTTGCTTTACAGCCTGGTGAATGTGCAAGAACAGAGAAGTAATGTGAAAGGAGATGCAGCTGTGTGCACACAGAGGGAGGTCCCTTTAAGTCAGTGTGATAGTGCTAGCAGTTCTGGTTGCAGGATTGGGGCCATAATTGATGCCTGACTTCTTTAAAACATTGCAAGGAAGATTAATGGCCTTGAGAACATAAGTCACCATGATTTTTCCATCATTTCTGTTACAGAGAGTGCCACCCTTACTCATATTATATTAGCAAGCCCAAATTTATGTAACAAAATATATATATGTATCAAGAGACTTGATCTAGTTGAGCAGATTAGTTAGAGATAATTTGGCCACATCTGTGGACAGTGTCAGTGTTATAACTGAAGCCATTTCAGGCCTAATGGAAGTCAGTTGATTTACTAGCAGTCTTCAGGAGAATGAGATTTGTTCTACAACATGCTGGATTTGTTAATACTATGGGTTTATTACTTGGCAGATTTCATCCTTCCTTCTTCTTTTTCTTTTTACATATGTCAAGGAAAGGGCTGAGAAGGAATTGCATGTGCAAAGGAAAATATGTATTTTTTCATTATAATAAAAGTTATTAGACAGTTTCAAAGATTATTTTTTTTTTAATAACACCAAGAATCATGCTGAGGCAGTTACTTGTAGTGGTGCCTTAAAATTCAACCTGTTCTATTTTAATAGATTTTTTCATGCTGTAAGGAGCACAAAATTTCATGGGAGCCTACTAGAAATAGAATGAAGTAGTCTGCTTTCAAATCATCTTTGAAGGATCCATATTAAACAGCAGCCATAGAGATTGAAAAAGTAGAACATGATAAAAATGCGTCTACTTTTATTTTATAGCTGATGCTAAAACGATCTTCTTTAAATGGGTTATATTACATACTATTTTGAGGCTTCAAAGAAATTGTAAATGATACTGCCAAAGGAACTTCTTCTCCCAAGGGACCAACTTTTATTAAAAACCCGTGACTCCCCACTTTTCTTCAAGAGAAAGGAGCTAAATTAAAGCCCAAAACTGGAGTAGTTTCATTAATTTTCATATTCTCATGTGAGTTTAAGGGCTTGTGGGTTGACATGCAACAAAAAAAACCCAAAACATATTTTTCTACCAGGTATTCTATAGGTATACAGGCATGCAGTTACTGATTTTTTTATTACAGCATTACTAGAATAAATCTAAAGGTTAAAATGTACTGTAATCACTGAGGAAAAAGGTGTATTAGACTTCAGTTATGTATACAGAAGAGTTTGGGGCATAGCTAGTCAATAGCACAGATTTTAAAATTATTTAGAATTAGTCTGTTTCTAGAATTCCACATTTCTCTCAGTATAATTTTACATATTTTCTAGAAACAGCAAGGTTACCAGATAGAGGCTGTGTAATGCAATCACAAAAATGCAAGGTTAGAAGGGAACTCAGTGGGATCTTTTCTGAGCGATTGTCCTGCTCAAAGCAAGGAGTAGATAGACCAAGCTCATTCTTGCTAGATGTTTGTACTGTTCCTGAAGTTCAGGGACAAAGATTTCAGTTATTTCCCCAATCATCTGTTGTACTGCTTTACATAGTATGAAATTGTTTTCTAATATGCAGCATAAGTCTTTCATGTCATTGATGGACTAGGGAACAGCTGACCACCTGATGCTCTCTTACACGTTTGTTATCACATCTGTCAGCCTAGTCTTGTCGAGATTCAAGAAACTTGTATCACTCAATCTTTTATCATAGTTCATGTTTTCTTTTTCTTCTCGCTCTTTCCTCTTAATACTCTCTTTCTTTCTGCCTATATCTTACAAGTGCTGGAGGTAAATTTGAACACTGTATTTCAGCTGAGACCAGCTCAGTAGCCGGGCTTTATGGTGCTGTTCTGAATATATCTGAGTGAGACTTGTCTTTTTCATAAGAGGATCACATTCTCTCCTATTCAGGTTGTTGTCCCCTGTAACACTGTTTATTCCACTTCAGGACTTGTGTGCTTGTGATTTTGCATTTATGCTTTTAATATTTTACAACTAAATGCAAGGGGTTTTAAAAAGCTTTTCTTAAATTTCTCTTATTAAGCATACTTTCCCAATTAATTTTTCTTTTAGTTGTTGTGTAATCACATATACTATATTTATGTGCATAATGTATATGAAAGTATAATGAGGTAACCTGAAATGGGAATTAAGAGATATAGATAGTGGAAAATATGCAGGTAGAATCGATACTACTGAACGTTAACAGTATGTCAGGACAGCATTATGGTTAGCAGTATAGGGCTATAAAGGTTAGCTCACAAATTATAAATCTGGCTTGTTCAAACAGTGTGAGAATCTTTATGTGGGCAATGTAGCCATAGTCTCTAACATGCTTTTTGGCTTGTGACATGTATGCTACATATAAAGCAAATTTAAATATGACAAGTAAACAATAGAAAATATTTTTCTTCACAAGCCATAAAATATGATAAATCTGTAACATGTTTGATGATACTAAGAATGGATATATGAGGACAGAGCTGAGGTTCCTTCCCTGTAAAGTAATGTTTTGTTCAAGGATTTTCTCCCTTCAAGGCAGGACAAGCTCTGATTTGCAATGTCTGCTGTACAGGAATGTTGGGTGTGTTCCTTTTATTGTGATATGAAATGAACAGAAACCTGTTGTGGAATGCAATTTAACATGCATACTGAAGGATCAAGTTAAAATTGCATGCACTGTAGAAGTAATTTTCATCATCCTTGCCAACTACACTTTCCAGTTGTAATAAGCAGTGATTCCTAGTCTTTAATGTGAGATGAACCTCCTGTGAACCTACTGGGATAAGTAAACATTTTATTAACAACTACCCATTTCTAATACCTAGAGGGATCTTAAAGAGCAGTTCATTCCCTGACTCCAAACACTTGCTGTTGTTCCATTTGGTTAAGCTTTTTATAAGTTTCATGTATTTTGAGTAAAATGGGTAATTTAAAAAAAAGTCCGTAAACATTATGTCCTTTAATTATGGCTGACCACATGCCCTGTCATAGAAGAATGTACGAAAACTTTTTTCTATTCAGAACAGCTGCACTTATGTTGACTGTTTATTCCTTACAAACTACTGTCTGTCAAGTAAGAACTAGAGCTTTGTGTACAGAACAAAAAAATCCTTCTGTAAATCATAAATGTAACAGATGCAAGTGTGCTTCCTGTATGAATTTTGGGTGTTTCTATAAATGCAGTGATTAATAATCACCCTAACCCCATTTGCAATAAGATCTGAGCAAACATTCATTGGACTATATCTACGTGCTCACTGCAGTCTGTTTGTGGGATTTTTGCATTGACTCATCTGTGCACTGAGGCTCTTACGTTACTGCTTGTTCAATTACAATGATATTCCTCCTTTTAGATGATAATTTCACATTTTAAGCATAATTCAGATTATTCTGTTGCAAATCCTTCTCCTAATTAAGTGAAAGCTATTCCAAATTTCAGCCTACAACAGGTGTATATACAGGACTTGCATAGTATCAAAGTTTCAGGGAAAGAGGTTAATCTGCAGTGGGATGCTTTTGTTTCTCCCTTTCTGCTAAAGTTCAGCTAAATCTTGGAGCCAGGGGTCTCTGTAGCCTAGAGATGACTTTTGATCTGAACTATAGAAAAATTTATTAGGATCTCATTATCAGTACTGAGAAGAGAGATTCTCTTTCTTGCTCTCAGTATTTGATACATAATTCTTTATGAAATTTCCCTTCTAGAAAGGAATTGCAGGTGTAATAGAACATTCATCAAAATAGGACGTTCTCAAAAATATCATTTAAGGGACAAATATATATCAATTGCAATGCTACTGTACTATATATAAAGAAGAAATAATCAGATTCATCCAATAGAATTAAGTGTTGGATAAGGTATATAATATTTATACATTTCTATTATTGACCCCACACATTTTCGCATTTAAGCATATAATCACAAAATTAAAGGGTTTATTTGTACTAGTGTTTGAAAATCACTTCTTATTCAGTTGTCTACTCATACATGCATTCAAGTATCTTTGGACATCCATGAAAGAATATTTTAGTGCAAAGTGTTGTTTTTACTGTTACAAACAGTCACGAAGTACCTTGCTTTCTTAATCACAAGCACAATGTAAGCACAAAACAAAAAACAAGTTACCTCAAGAACTTACAGTTGAGTTATAAAAAGGCGATAGTGGATGTATTCAGAAAGCCATGAAGCAATGAAATAATGAAGAAGTAATTTTAGAAGGGTCTCTGCAGAGTTCTACTTTAGCTCCTCAGTGAGAGCGTATGAGGAGAAATCATCACATTTATTGGAAAATACAGCAAGTAATCAATATAGAGTTCTGCCCTGGAAATGGGTATGAGACTGTGGATGGCCTTTTAACAATGAGAGCGATAAGCAGAGGATAAACTTTAAATGTCCTTAAAGACTATGTTGAGTAGTTTGTATAGTAAGGAATTGTTGATAGGGAGGACAGAGTTACTATTTAGGAAAATACTTTGTGTTTTCAAAACTTTACATCCAGGAATCAGAAGCAGTCCCATGTGATGTGAATAGTTCACCAACTGTCCTGAACAGAAGTTCACCAAGGCAGAAGACTGCTGCCAACATCCACTACAAGTGATTCAACCAAACTTTTAGCAAACACTTATAAAAGATGTGCTCCACACATTGAAATGATTCATTGCAGCTTTTAATTTGTTTAGGACAGTTCTGTGAATGTAAAAAAAAAAAAGTTATCAGACTTGCAGATGATGGTTTTTTAGATGTTGGGTTTTTTTGCTTGTTTTAGCACCATACTGCAAGCACAAGATACACTGCAGGAATTTCTTCAAACAAAGATTTTATGAGATTAGGGTGAGGGAAACTGTATTTCAGTAAATTATTTTGGGACTTCATTTTGCCTATACACAGGTCTATTTTCAGTCATTTTCAGCAGGTACTTTGTCTGTGTAAACACACACTTTATACTCTTTAAAATGTGTATATAGATACTACTATTGCCCATGGTCTGAATTAGACTAAATGTTTTTATTAAGCATTCAAATAATACAAGAAAGAAAATTATCTACTGGGTTTTAACTTTTTTAAGTTGCAGTTATAGTCCTTCTGTGTGCACATGCATGAGATAAATAAACATCTAGTTAGTTTTAAATGTATTGCATATGTTTGGTTTGAGAATGTTATAATGCAAGTTTCTCTGAAGTTCAGAAATCAAAGTATTTTGCAGTTGTTACTAAGATACAAAAGGTAGACTTACTTTTTCTTATGGCATATATGTACTTGTGTGGGGTGGGGAGAGCTCACTGTAAATTTTCTTTAAAGTCTCATTTAGAAGAAAGAGATATATAAACAAGAAGATAGTGCTCACTAAAAAGTAAGGTTTCAGAAGTAGTTATGGTTTAGATAATACTCTGCCACAAGTATACTTTGTAGGAATGAAAACTCAGGGATTATATACCTAAAATTAGTTTGCATATCTACAGTAATCTGAAAACAACAAAAAAGACAAATTATTTGAGGAAGGGACTCTAGATGAAAACCGACATACAGATGTAACTTTGAAACTTTTTGTCAGGGTGATAGTCAATGCCATAACTTGTTCTATACTATTAGACCTGATTCATTACAGACTAAGTGTTTGCTTTTAAATGCTCCCTGTTCAACACAGTACATCAGGACATGCTTTCAGAATAAGGCTAAGTGTTTGGCTACTGAGTCGAAATGTGTCCGAGTCATGAGAGTTCTTGCATTTCTTTGAGTCATCTATCTGGAATCTTATCATTCAGTACTACGGCCACAAACTTCTGATGTAAGCAAATACAGTAAAAACCCATGGCAAAGGTAGGAAGACATCAAAACTTGACTTCTTTTGCAACTAGCAGGCTGAATCTGCAAGCTTTATAGATTCTAGGGGTTGCAGGTCTTGTACACTTCATGGTTTGAGACCTCTCCAGTTGCCAGAGATGCTGGTGACACAGCTTTCAGGCAGAATTGTTTATATGTCTTCTCTTCTTAATTAACCAAAAGAATAAATCAGAGAATGAAAGTTCTTGCCCAAAAGAATACAAGAATCACTGGATCATTTTGTAGAATAACAAATACTTTCAGTAGAGGAGAGACAGGAGAGAGAAATTTGGTAATTTTGTGGTGCTTATGAAATCCTGATGAAGTAGTGTGCGGTGCTTTGATGAGACTTACCAGAGGCACTGAAAAAATCAGTAATCCCATACAATTTCATCCAAGAAAGATAGTTATCTGTCTGTATATATTTCCTAGGAATAGAAAACACTATAACTAACACAATGAAGTGTATTGACAGCAATGTCTTCCATACACTACAGTACTGTGAGCATTAGTTTTCTTCTTTTGGCCTTTAAAATTAATTAGTGTGGATTATGACTGATGCATGTGATCACAGGAAAAAGCAAAATGTATATTTATACAAACATCCATATATATGTATACACATAAGTGATTATAGGTATTTATGATGAGAACTAACCAAATCACTAAAGTTTTTTGAAAATGGCTTCCAGAGATTATTGCTACTGATGGCATCCTCTGAGAGTTTATGAACTTGCTCTAGAGATGTGTCATCTTTGTCTTCACAAGAGTGGCTCTCACATCTGTGCTGTGTATTTCAAAGGGTGTCAGGGTGCACGGGATTCAGGCAAAAAGCTGCAATTTGCCAGAAGAAAGCGGATTTATTTCTATGCTGCTAATTTCCTTCAGAGCATCTCCCAGTTGTTTCCAGCACAGATAGAATTCCAGGCCTTCTCTGTGAACTGCACAGAAAGTCTTTTTGGGGGAATATTTAAAACTTTTCAGAAAATATATTTTATCTCAAAACTTTCACCTGATGGAAAGTTTGGCTGCTCGAAACGCTACTTTTACACGTCTTTATTCTTTTATTCACACCTGTGACAGTCAAAGACAGAAAGGCACAAACACATTCACTTTCCCTTGTGACCTTATGGAAAGAAGAGTAGAAACGATGCACTATTTGGGAAGCAATCCTCAAAATGCTGTAATAAAAATACAGATGTAGGGTTGGGAAAGCCATCTCTATCTGGCTTTAAGATGTAAATTGGTGCAAGTGCATGGATACTCAGTGAATAAGGTCCTCAGTGAGATAAAAGGAAAGCCCTGCATTCATGTGAAGAGAGGCTAGACAAGCTTTTGATAAGCGGTTGTAGCACAATGTAAGAACAGAAAATTTAGGGAGCTTGTGAAAGGCAGAGAGCTGGAGGCCCAGTAGGGAAAGAGGGGGCTGTCATCCTGCATTCTGGATCTCATGTGAAGTAGCTGATTAAGTTGAGGAGGGTTGGTACCCCTACCTGTATGTCATTTGATTGGCAGAAGTTACGTCCCTGAAGTGAGGATAGCTGAATGAGATGCATGTTTACTTCAGTGCCACTGGAGCTTAATTTACCAGACCTACCTACTTAGCAGCCCTGGAGCTGCTGTGTGTCTCACGCAACCATCCTCACTGCTGTGACAGTAACTTCAGCTAAAGAAGTAAGAAGCACAGCAATGGATGGGAACTACGCTGGCCTTCCTGGCTTCCATCTCTGTCACATGCAAGTAAACATCCTTGGCTTATTCCCCAGCTTTGGCAGTCTAAATTGATTATCTGCCTTTGCTCCTTCTTTTTTCATGACTTTGCTGGAGGCAAAAGGAGAGGATCCTGGAACTTGATTTCTCTGCTTAGGCGATTGCGCACAGGCCTTAGCTGCAGATCATCTCTACTTCCTTCTACATTGCTACTTGAACAGGACTAAAATTGTGCATAGCAGTGGGGCAGGTTAATGTTGCACAGAGATGATGTCTTTACAAGTGACAGACTTTCACAAACAAATTAGCTTTTTTGTACTGCATACATGTGAGCAAGTAAAAGTTTGTACTCTTTCAGGTAGGTCAGGATTTCTAGAGGCTTTTCACAGTTATTACTGCATGTACTTATGGGAGAAAAGAAAGAGCTATTGTTACGCCAAGGAGCTTCTATGCCCTCAGGGCAAACTTGGAAAGAGTTGGATATCTGTTCTCCCTCATAGCTTCTAATGATGCTAATAGGAGGGCTACCTGTGATTATAAAGGAAGAAAACAGGCTCGCTTTATTGTGTTACAAGAGTGTGCATGTACTGTTAGTTTCAAGAGCATATCTCTAAATCTAAGCAGGACTCGGACTGTTCCTGTATTATAAGTATTATTATTATAATTATTATTATCTGTAAAGATATTTAATTAGAAAAAATATGTTATTTCTTTCAAAGTACTGATCCTAGTTGGTTTTCAGGGGAGGGGAGGTTCCTCTGAGGTTTTCTTTATTAAAGAGTCTCTTCTAGTCTGATTAAACCATACTGATGTTTAATAGTTTCTCTAAACTGTGCTAACTGATGAATGGTTATTCACCCAGAAACTGCTTGACAATGTTTTCTTCAAGACAAGAAATGAAAAAATGGGGATTTCTTTTGTGGGGAAGGAATTATTTTAGACATATTATTCACTACTTGTAAGTGTCCTGTCATGCCAAGTATTTGACTCACTTGTTTTTGTTGTTCCAGTCTTAACTCAGTGATTGCGTTATTAAACATGAAATTCCTCACTCCTGGCTGCAGCAAACTAACAAAATTGCTTCTTGCCTCTCCTTTAACTGGAAGAGGGTAGTGTCAGTACCTTGACAGTCCTGTCCTCTGAGACAGGAGCAAAAGGAAAGTTTTGCTTAGATCGTGATGGTGCTTAAGAGCTGATCTTGTGTAGATTGTATGTGAGTGCTGTTTTGTTCCGAATTGTTTATCCTTGGAGCAGGTTCAGTGCAAGGAAAGAACAGATGGATAGTGGCAGAATGGGAAAGGTTATAACATACAGTCTCATATCCAAAGTTTTACCCTCTATCTATCTAAAATAATTCTGGATTCTTCAGATAAACCAATCATGAGCATCTAATAAATGTTTATGGTATTCATTCTCTCACAGAATTTGTGAGATCAAGGAATTGCCTTTATGCTCACTCTACAGATTTGATAAGGCTGTGTTAGAGACCTACATGCTATGAAATTCCAGAGTGAATCTAAAAATGTTTGTGTTAGTGGTCGCTGTGCTTTTGGTCATGATGGCTTAGCTGTTGGAGGTCTGTGCTGTGACTAAGATTGCAGTTAAAGAAAAAAGGAAATAAGAAATACCCTTTTTCAGAAAGATTACTTCTTGTTTATGATGCAGCCACATATACAGTCATGCAGGCGTAGCAAGTAGATGCTACTGCCAGATGCTTTACACCATGAAGCTGTGGTTTAAATATGCTCAGGATCACACAGGAAACGTGCCAGAACAAGTAATGAATCACAAGTCTTCAAGTTAGGCTACATACTAAATCATCCTTTAGGTTTGAGCTTCAATTAGGTAATTTTGTTCTGATTTACTGCTTCACTGATGATCACCTTCTTATTCTACTTATGAGAGTGTCCTACCCTTTCCCCTTTGAGAAAGAGGCTAGATGGAGTAGTTTTGATTCCTTTAATAGGGCACAACTAACATTGTGAGCACCCTAAAATGCATTTTACTTCCTAAATTTCTTCTGGGGTGCTGCTGTTATGTATAATCTTCAGGGCTGGATAGTTTCATGATGTTAGTCTTTATATTATTTCCTTCCTTTTTTCCAAGCCCTTATCTTAAACTGTTGCCTAAATTTGGTCTATTTGCCTGTCTTTTACACTTGTAAACACCTTAAGGGGATTTCTATAAGGTATTTGTTTTCACAGAGTGAAGTACACATACAGAAATACAATATAAACAGACCTAATGAAAGTTCTGTTTGATCCAACACTAATTGTCATTCTTGGCTGTTCTACAGGGCAGCAAAAGCCCTATGTTTTCTGCTCTGGTTTTCATCCTGAATCATTTTAACTAACAGTAAAGATGCAACCGTTTGGCTCTACCTTGGTTTTAAACATGTTTATTCTTATTAAAGTAAATTGAAATTTTTTCCTGGGCACAAAACCAAAAACCATAGAGTGTTTTGTTTACTAGAGGAATCACATTAAAATACAGAACTTGTTGATGTGTTTTTCAAATCTGTCTTGACAGAAATTATTCATGCTCAGGCAAAAAACTGAAAAAGGTGGTCTCAAGTCTAAAACATTGGTATTAATCAAGGATGTGCTGCTATGACAGAAGAAGTATTTACTGTTGATTAGTATTTATTGTAGAAAAGCTTGGAGAACATCACTTCCTAGTAAGTGGTCTCTATCAGGGAAGCTATTTTGGATAGCTGCTATACCTAAGTAAGTGTCAGCTGTCTTGGGTTATGTGTCCCCTGTCAGATAAAGAGATGTCTGTTATATCAAAGGTTGATTATGTGCCAACTGGCTTGTTAGGGGAGACGTGATATAGTTCTGTGGAGTAAGTTAGGTGATAGATGTACAGTTGACAGATAGCTACTTCATTGTAAGGTCATCTTCATTGCTTCCATCAGCATTGTGCAGCAAAACAGCTAGAGCTCATTGGTGGTCCTTCTCTGAGGCTTTCACACCACCATTCTGCAGTGAAATTGCATCTCTGAGACCTACTGAGTACTGATGTCGGTAGCACTGCACAGAGAGTGACTTGACAACATCAGTTTGTCAGGCACGCAGGTGGAGGCAAGGGTCAGAGTAAGAATGTCAAGAGAGATGTAGATTAAATGCTAGACACGTGGATTTTTATCTGAGATTATTAACCAGAAGGAACTATAATAGAAGTGATGGACTTGCTATAAAATGAGGGAAAGCTCCATTTAAGGAGCATTTCAGCATTTTGAAGTTGCAACTATGATGCTACATTTCAGAGTTATGCTGAAGTTTTGTGCTTGCTTGTTCTAAAAGGAATGTCCCATCAGTGAAGTTGAGTTTTAATTTCTTGCATTAAGTCATTTCTCCTGTTAATCTTCTCTGAGAGTAAAACCTTACTGCAGGTGTAAACACTGCCTATAGAACACAAAAAACTTTGAGAAAGTCAAGTGAAATTATAAATTGTATAAAATTCCAAGATATAATTTTACTCAAAGGAAGGAGTACCATTTATGCTGCCGTGGACATTCTATCCAAAAGGTTGAAACTATAAAATAAATAGTACCTATTAGCAAGTAAAAGCAATGTAGAGTATAACTTGAATTACCATTTATATTAAACAATTTATTGAATTGAGATTTCATAAAGGTTATTATGTTATAAATATAAATTACAGCATTTATAGCTTATAATATCAATTATATTTAATCTTTGGTACATTTTAACTGTCATTTAAATTGACTAAATTAAAAGATTACTGGGAAAAACATTCTTAATCTTGAGATTTTAATTACTTTATTCTAAAACGTTCATCTTCAAAGTTGTGCAGTTTTGCTGTTTCAAATACTTTTTCTTTGTTTTGGTTTGCTGTGAGAATGATTAGAAAGTGATGACAACTTTAATTGTGTTACAATTAAAGCACAGTGATTCACCATATCCTCATAACGTTTTAACTCAGGCAGATGCCTACTGAATCCAGAATAACATAAAACATGCTAAGTGTGCATGTTCTAAGTTGTAAATGTGGAAATAGATTCTAGACCAATGGATTTTCATCTGGAATCCACCTATTTCATTGGGAACAAAAAGTCCTAGTAGAAGTAAGACACCAAAGTAAATTCTTCAGCTGCAAACAAAGTACATTTTTTTCCTTCAGGTACTAATTCTACCATTTGATCCTTATTTTGTTTTTCACCTTAGCAAAACCCTACACCTTCAAACCAGGAAATGTGGCTGTTACAAATACAACATCATGGAGAAAAACAGGAAGAAAAATTTTGGAATATTTTTTTTTGACCATCTGAATTATAGTGTCACAGCACTATTCTGAAACTTGCTGAGTAGCATGTTTTGCTAAAAGCAAATATTTAAATTATAGACCAGAATCTGTTGCTTTATTATCATAACCTAATAGATGGATCAACATGTTATTATTTTTAATGTGGGCAGTGAAGAGGAAAAGAAATATTTTACTTTTTGAAATCCATATTCATCCAGAATGGGAAGCAACTACTTCACTCACTCTATTGGAAATGATGCCAGATTAGCAAGATGAAAATATAGTGAAGTTAATAGTAGCAGCACAGTAGATTTATGTTTGGTATTGTCTTTGCAAGACTCCCGGTTGAAAAGCAGCACAGATCATTCTAGTGCCTGCATTTCTTGCAGATGGAGAGAGAAAACCCTTGAAGCAGAAAATAGGAAGGGCATGGTGGTTACTTCCATTTGCTGCCCTTTCAACCACACAATTAGCTGAAACCAAAAATGCACATTTAATAAAATTGAGAGCACAAGAAAGGAAAATATAATTATTGGTATGAAATACAGCTATCACAGGCATATGTGTTTTAGAAAACTGCTGTTTAGTATGTAGTGTTGCAAGGATTATTTTATTAAATAGTTTTTTCCTGCATAACTGTTATATTTCTCATCAATTTCTCTGATCATTTTGAAAAGGTAAATGAATACAATTGATCTGACGTTATAGATGGAAAAAAACTGCAGTATGTATAGACTTCACATTAGAGTAATGGGAGTGTGATTTTGACACTAAGTGGTATGAGGATTTTTAAATATATAAAATATAGATAAACATATTGATAAATATATATACATATGTACGTGTTTTGCAGTACTAACAGGCACTGCACAGGGAATGGACAAGAAGCACGTTAGTTCACTTATTGGAGGAGCATTCAGTCCTTCATTCGTAATATTATGTTGTAGGACTTTTGTAGGAAAATTCAGCAAGGGACCTCAGGAGGTCTCAATTTTAACCACCTGCTCAGGGTGAGGTCAGTTCTGAGGTCAGACCATTGCTCAGGGCTTTATCCAGTCAGTTATTGAAAGCCTCCAGTGATGGATACTGTGCAGCCTCTCTGGGCAACCTTTTCCAAAGCCTGATTGTACTTACAGTGAATAAATTTTTCCTAAATCTTATATGGACAATTGAGAGCAGTGATGCATGTAGCACTATGCATTTACGTTTGAGATTTCTTGTCCTTCCCATCCCCTAAATCAGCAGTATGTTCAAATCTTTCTTCATAATTTTTATATGGTCCAGATAAATTGCTCTAGTGCAGTACTGTGGACATAATGTCTGTAGTGATGTCTGCCTATATAAAAGTCTAAAGACACTTATGGAGGTGCAGCAGCAGCTTCCTACTTAGGCTGCCCTTCCTGCCTTTTTTGAAAATACGAATCAATGCATAATTTTTAAACAGATAGTAGAGTGAGCAAAACCAGAAGTCTCACTTTGCTTGAATTGCCTGTGACCGAGTACCCCTGATCCAGTGAGTTAGTCAGTGAGATTTGTGCTGTGGGAAAGTACATAGGCTTTTGCGATACTCAGTTGCAGCATTTAAATACTTTTGATATCCTTGGGAACGTGTTTTTGGTGTTTTTTTTCTTCTTAAGGGAGAAGTAATTATATTAATGCCAGATGTTGTTAGTACTCTGTTCATTATTGTTTAACTGGAAACGTAATTCTTAGTACTGTATGAAACGTAACTGGTGCTTTTTCTATCTCTAAATAAGAGTGGGAATATTTGCTATCTTTGTACTAGGATATGTTCATATTTGACATTGTAAGACAAGAAGACAAAGATTGTGGCTAAGTTTGAGAGGAAAGGCAGCATGCGAAATGTGTGTTTCCTTGGATTTCTAGGGGGTTACAGTAATTGCCTGTAATGGGGCCATATTTTCAAATCGCTCTGTTCTATTTCTAAAATCTTATCCATCACTCAGTGAACTTCTTCAAAGAACAGGTATAGTGGCATGCTATCTTCAAGGCTAGGAGTGTAAGAAGTGGGAAAACTGTCTAGTGGAAGTTTGTTTACAATTATCACTAAAGAATAATTAGGTACTTTTTGACTCTTGTCATTTGTCTTGCTGGGTAAACTGTACATTGGAAACAAGCTAGCCACTTATAAACTTTCCCAGCTATGTAACTTCATAAAGTACAGCACTTCATCAAAGCACATCCATTAACCCTCTGACTGATACTCTTCTCTTGGCTTTGATTGCAGCACCACACAGAAGCACCTAGCCCATCATTGCTACCCCCATCAGCTTTACCGTTAGACGTATTAAACAATGCCGTTGCTGGATTTAGTACTGTGGAAGAACTTATCCGGTACCTTGAACCAGATCGGTGGCAACTGGATTTGGAAGATTTGTACAGGCCAACGTGGCAACTTCTTGGAAAGGCATATATTCATGGGAGGAAATCAAGAGGTAAATTACTCTTCTGTCTGGCCTTGCAGCTTTCTATGGGTATGTTTTCTTAACAAAGAAATGGTAATTAAGAGCATTCTTCACCTTGAGTTTTGGTTCCGAGAAAGGAATATGTTAGAAATACAGCAGAGATTGTTGTTGTTAGCTATTCTCACCATTATATTATCTGAAAAAGGACAATAACCAAGCTCAAAACGTAAAGGAATTTAGCAGGATAAAGTAACAAAAGGGTGGGTGGGGGGAGTAGAAGCAGACAGGGTAGTTTTCTGCAGGGAACCTGGGAGATTTTTATTTCCACAATGCAGCAGGGCATCTTGGCTGGGTGACATAATGTAACTTTGTGGGTTTCTTTTTTTTATGGAGGGCAAAAACTTTATTTTTTGTTTAGCATGGGTGATTTCTTACACTTACTGTATCATGTGAATGATTGGTTTATTTCCTTAGAATTGTTCCAGTCTCTACACCATATGAATTGAGAGCAATTAGCTAAATGTTTCTCTTTCATGATACCTCATGAAATCCCTGTGTCCATGTCCAGTTTGATCATGCAGTTGTTAACTTAATCGGATCTAAAGTAGATTATGTATTTCAAGACTTGTGGAGCTATTTCTTGTTCAGCAAGTCGTTTTTGTCCATTCATGAATTTTCTACCTCATATCCTACAGATGCTGCCCTCTATTTCATGTTTATGGGTTCCATGTGGATGGATAGCAAGCAGGCAATACCTCCTTCCTCGCCCACCATACAGCATGAAAATGAAAACATACGAGTTTAACTGAATACTCTGTTGAAAAACATGAACTAGATTATTATCTGATGAGCAAGAAAAGGGAGGAAGTAAAACTTTTCATAACTCAAATTTAAGTTTTTGATGGCTGATTCTTGGATCAGAGCCTAAAAATCAACCCTTCTACCCTACCTGTATTGCTACAGCTATGCACAGGGCAACTAAATCAAGAGTCAAACAGGAGGAAATCTATTTAAAAGCTTTCAGCAATGGACCATGCCTTTCAGACAGTCATTTAACACTTTCTTAATTAAAGAGACTCAGTATTTGCCAAAAGTATGCCATAAGCATACAGTAAGTGGGAGAAAAACAGAATATAATTTGTGAAACGTTACATAAACTAAAAATGCAGGTGTTGGGTAACACCTATATAGACAAAAGCAACTCCCTGCAAGACATATCTTAGAAAGAAACTATCAGAATAAATCTTTTAAAGACTTCTAATTAGATGCTGAAATAGATTTTTCCACTGAATAAACACATCGTGGTATTGCCACATTTATCTTTAAGAGACCACCCTCAGACTGCATTACCAAGTGTGTAATTTAATAGCCTGAGGTGGAAAATAAGTCCAGTTGCGATGACATAGAATTAACTGTTAGGTCTATTAAATAGATAGGGAAAGAAAACCTTTTTTTGTTCTTTTTTTTTTTCTTTTTTTAATGTTATTTCCTCTAGCAGCATGTTTGCTGTATTTAAAAACCTTTTTAAGAAATGTTTGGGAGAAGTGCATGCCCTAAAATGTTTGGGTTTTTCAAACTCTTTGATTCTATAATTAGATCGGGTTTATTTTTGCAATAGTTCAGTGTAAAAGCTAAATTACTGTCCTGCTTTTATAGACAAACATCAGTTTATATCTAGATTAAATGAAAATGTAATTAAAAGTGTATGTTACTTTATGTAGAGAAGAGTATTGTCCTCCTACTTAATAATTCATATGAAAAAGACTATATTTAGACAACCTAAATTCCACAGAACTTCTGTGTCTGATGTTTTCTCTGGATAAAATGCTTCCAAAAACTTCTAGCCAGGAAAGAAGAAACACCAAGTTCAGAGGCTTTGATGTCTAAATATAGTACTAAATTCTTTTATAATACTAAACATACTTAAAAATAAAATATATTTTGCTGTGCAAAAATATGATCCCATAGCTTCCCACAGAAATTTATGCATAATCATTAGACCATATTCTGAAGTCTGTTTAAGAAGAAGAGTCACAATTCAACCATCGTTCTCCGTAGATGCTTTTCTCCTATAGTTATGTGACTTTTTTTTTTTTTTTTTTTTTTTTAAACATTTGGGGTTTTGTAACAGTCCTGTCCTATTGTAGGAGCCAGTAAGAAACTTACACTTCCAGGAACATCACCAGGGTGCTTGGGAATAAAAATCATCCTGCTGCTATTTGTGCCCACAAGCAAGTGCCCCAATCAGAATTTAATTTGTTTCATTGACTTTGAGAGCAGCATCCAGCTGGAAGAATGTTTTGGGAAAGAGGGCTCCCCATGGTATTCAGTACACATCCCAGAAGATGTCAAACAGTTGCATTGCCAATTGCAGAACAGTTACTTTCAGGCTGGAGTGAACATCAGTTGCATGTGCCAGTGAAGGCACACTTTTGAAACAGACTTTACTGTAGACCTACCTGCATCTACATTTTTTTCTCCCTTTTTTTCCTTCTCCCCTTATTTTTATTTTAGTGTTTCCCATTCATGTGCTACTGCAGACCCTTCCATTCCTCCTGAGCTAGTGCTAGACAAAAGAACTTTGGCTGTTGTGTCAAACATGATACATGAGTGGAAGCCAAGTTGAAGGAGTGTTTAAATGTTCACATTATAACAGGTACTGTAACTCAGTGCACTTGGGAAATCCACATAACCTTTTATTGTGGTTAAGTAAACGCTTTTAAGGGAATATATACATTCTCTCATCTAGCTTCATGCCCACAGTGTGTTAAAATAAATTTTGGACAGACAGATGCTCTTTAAAAAAATAACAGCTTCATTCACACACTTCAAAGAAGTGATTATACAAGCGTGAGATAAATTTGCCACAGACCTTTTAATGAAATTGAATTACATAAGGTAGGGCAAGGGTTCATTGTGAGGCATAATAGCAATATACCTTAGTACATTGTAAAGCATGGAAACCAAACATGACATTTTTCATCTCTCCTGAAGCCTGTTGTAACAGTGAGGCACACTAAAAGATATCTGCTAAGAGCTGATTGCGTGTTCTTCCGCAGAACCTTTTTGAAATTCGGGTCTGCAGGTCTGAGGGTTTCAGTTCAAATTCATTCCAATTTTGTGACAAAATGTAATACACTTGCTGCTCATTTTAGTGCATTGCCCTTTTCTCTATGTTACAAGTACAGCTATTACTGGGAAATGGATGACGCTGCCGGTAGGCAGGACATAACTGGGAAGCGTAACACCATTCAGGCATCTCTCTCCCACTGGTTGGTGGGCTTGCTAGAAGAGGCATCAGTGCCCAGCTTCCACTTTCAATTTCCCATGGTGAAGGGCTGAACAGCAATTGTGTTAGGATGCCTAGGCTTAGCTTCTTGAAAGTCACTGTACCAACCATGTCAGTCTCTGTAGAAATCTACCAGTAGAAAGTATTAGCAAGAACTAGCATTTCTCTCATTGTGCTTTAGGCATTTTATCCTCATTCAGACAGTTCACTTATTATATATTTGAAAACATAACAGGAGAAAGTAATCCATCCCTATCCACCATCCTTGATTAATGGAGGTAGACATGTCCACCCTCTAAATGACTCGGCCTAGAGCTATTAGCTGATCAGAAGAGCTTAAATAATTTCTAATCTCTCACAGTGAATCTCTCCCCCGGAAGTTTTGTCTGTCTTTTCCTCTGCTCCCTTCTCAGCTTTTTCCAAGGACTGCTCTGGCAGTGTGGGAGGCAGGCTGGCATCCTGTCAGTAACTTCATTGGAGTTATTACACACTCCTTGCTTTTAAACATCAGATCATTTATTTAGAAGCCTATGTTAACCTGATAGTGATGGAATGAAGTGCCCCAGCTTGGCATTCACTGTAAGTGCAAGCAGAGAAAAGGCTTCAGTGTGTTTAACTGACCTTTCACAACAATAAACCCTTACTTACAGATGCCAGTATGTGGATAAGGTCTGCAAAAGAAACGTTTGAAGAAACATGGAATTAAATAGCTGCCCAAAGATCCGCTCCTGAGACAGTACTAGTGAGCATTTCTACTAGAGAAATGCAGCTTCTAGATTCTCTTTATTTCTTACATGTTTAAATAGAATTGAGATATTTTCTTGCCTTGATAGGCTGAAGTTCTCCTTGGTGACCTCTAGAGGCTCTTTACATAGTAGAGGGGGAAAAAAGCTATTTCTCTAGAGGTTGATTCAGATCAGAAACATATTTTAGCTTTATTTTAGATCTTTTTATTTACAAACTGCTAGCAATAACTATAAAGTATTTGTCAAATAATATCAATGCACTGGGATTTTTTTCCTCTAATTTCCTCTTGAGTTTGCTCAAAAACAGTTGGTCTAAAGCTCTTTGCTGCTTTGTTCGAGATCTCTATTTCAGTCATCTCAGTAGCCATACAATCATAGGGGTTTCTTTTGCCTTTTTTCTTTTTTTACCAGGTAGAGTACTCCTATGAATTAGACATTACTTCTGTTTCTTAATGATGGTAGGTTTGGAGAGAAACAGTTCAGACAAAAGATCCCAGATCATGCTTTTGTAGTCTGGCTTTTCTGAAACAAATGAAACCAACTAAACCAATCCCATTTTTTTTCAGTCTTAACTGCCACTTGCAAGGCCTGTTACTTCTTGGCTATGCAGCTAAGGTGAACCTAAAGGAGCTTGCCCTGTTTCAGATCTTTTCATGAGCTTGCTGTTCAACCACTGGCATAGTGAGACTCTAGTATGATACAGTGGAACCAGCTTATAGGGAAACTGGTGCCAAATACTAATTAATATCTTTAACTTGCACTTCAAGTTAGGTGATTATAAGGAGGAGCTGTATTTTATTTAAGATACATCGAGTGAAAATGAAACCTAGAGAAGCAACAGAAATTCATATACATGCTGCTATGAAGGAGAAGGGGAAAAATGGAGCCTACTAATAGTTACATAGATACACATACTTATGCACCGATTTGTTGTCTGTACAGTATTCACTGATGATGACATAACTTCTTGAACTTCTTACTCCATAGAAGTGAGGTCCTCTTAGATATAAATGGTTTGATTCTTTCTTATACTTACATCACCCATGCAAAGAAGCAATAATTGAAATTTTAGCAGCGAATAAGTTTGAATGCTTTATGCAAATGAATTGAAAATGTGTTTGGAGGTTTGTTGGATTCTTAATTGCTGTGTGTATTTCTCCAATCCAAAGTTGATATAGCATAGCAACACTAGAGCTCAGAGTATGACCATGGCCAAAGACAACTCCATTAGAGTTGATTTGATAAAACATTTATCAGAACATACTAGCCAAAGTTTGATTTGTTTAATTTGAACCAACTCTGCCAGAGTTATAAAATAATTGGTGAATATTCCTATACAACGATCATTCAATTAAATTTCATGGTATTCATATAACTGCAACATTATACTTGTGTGCTGAACTTGTAACAGCTGCACAAAAATGAACTTTCTTCAAGGGTTCTGCATTGCTGAAGCTGGTTTACCACCAATGAAGTTGGTTTACTAATCAGAAAAACACCAGTTTGTTTGTCTTTTTTTGCAGTGGTCGATCTCAACCTCCTAAAGGAGGAGGTGCGGCTGTATAGTTGTACTCCTCGCAACTTTTCAGTGTCACTGAGGGAGGAGCTGAAGCGAACTGACACCATCTTCTGGCCATTGTGTCTTCTGGTTAAACGTTGTGGTGGAAACTGTGCCTGTTGTCATCAGAGTTGCAATGAGTGCCAATGCGTACCAACAAAAGTCACCAAAAAATACCATGAGGTACGTGCTTTTTTTGCATTTGTATGTTTGGAAATACTGAAAGCCAGTTAAGGAATTTCTTTTTACTATAAGAATGCACCAATATTAATATTTTAAGATGTTATGTATTGAACTTGTAGTAAATATTTTTTTATCATTTTACTGAGGTGTTACATAAAAAAAGTAATATCTTCCTTGTTGAAATACTTTTCTGTGGAACTATTAAGTCATTCCTGAGGTATTTGTTTACTGGTGCAGTTCAGACACATCACAACCACACCTCCTTGTTCAGCTTTCTCTAGTGGTAGATGTGAACTTCATGAAGGAACAGATATCTGTCCATTTCCATTGTTATAAATCTATAGCTAGAATTATTTATTATAGAATTATCTAATAATTCCATTGGGTTAACTATACTATTAGCCCTTAAATAAAATTAAGTAGAAATATGAAACTGCAAGACTCTCTTCTTTGATAAAAGCAAGCTGTTCAACATGTTTTAATCTGTTCTGTAAAGGGCTTGAGGTAAAAGCAAAAACAGTAATTAGTGGGTAGAATAAATGAAGACATTCAGCTGAGGAAAGCCTATTTCTTTTAATACGCTTACTGTCATCCAGTGTGTTTCTCATGCAATCTAGCTCATAGTCTAGGTGTCTGATGAAGCACTTGCTGTTTTCTTGATGCTTGGCTTCTTCTCCTTCAGGTTCTTCAGCTGAAGCCAAGGATTGGCGTCCGGGGGTTGCATAAATCATTGACAGATGTACCTTTGGAACACCATGAGGAGTGTGACTGTGTGTGCAAAGGGAATACTGAAGGATAAACACGATTAAATTGTGCTGTTTTCTTTCAAAGCACATTCAATCAATGGCTGATTCTATTATGGGGCTTGTGCATTATCTCCTTCTGTAATCTCAGTTGTTTGCTTTGGGGATCTTCCATCTTCAAGATTTACAGTGAGCTCTAAAAAGAGGAGAAGCCAAACTGGGATTATATGTTGTGTGACAGCTCTGTTTGGAGGCCCAGTGAAAGGATGGGAGAAAGGCATCAATGAGGGATTTAAAATATATGTATTGTTTTTGTCCCCCACAATTTTCTTGACAATACATGGATTTATAATTTAGGAGTAAAAATAAAGTTAGAAGGCTCACATCATGGAGACTTGATCCTGCTGGCTGTCTCATTTCTACAGCTCCAGTACATCTGGCCTCTGGTTGAAAACACCTGAAATCTTTCTTTCTGTGTTCAACTACTCCTATGTACTCTAACTCGAAGTGTTCTCTGTTGTATAAACTTGGGTTAAAACAGACTATCTTTTTCCAAACTAAACTTAATTTGTCTAATGCTGGTAGAAAGGACTGGATCTTTCCATACGCTCTAGTAAAGTTCCTGCCTTTTAGAAAGAAGACTGGACAATAACGTGAGCTAAGGAAGCAAACATTGAAAAGAACAGCGCCTTTATTCTTACTACTATGGCTGACAATTTTTTGTTTGTTTGTTTGTTGTTTTTTATCGTGTACATTTTTATACTCTCCTTTTGACAATATAACTATTTGCTTTTCTAAACTTGTTAAATATATCTATTTTTACCAAAGGTATTTAATACTTTTTTTATTACAACCTAGATCAACTATTTTTTAGTTTTGTGAGACTTTAAAGCCAGATTTATACAGTTGGAGGAACAGAGATGTGGTTACAATGGGAAAGGAGAATGATCTCCTTGCAGTTTGTTGCTACACAGTGAAAAAATACAGGTTTTTACCTGGATGCCCAATAATAATAAACAGAGATGTAGAGATGTGTGGATGAAACTCTGAGCTTGCTAGCTCCATGACACTGAAAATATGAGAGACAGACATTACGATAAGTGGTTTCAGAAGCTGACTTCAAAAATTCCCTCTCTCCATACTGGCCTCTGTTCAGGTAGAAGAGAAATGAGTGTAGATAGATGCATTCTGGCTTGTTTAACTCTTTAATTTCTTTAAAGTAGGATGATCTACAATGTAAGAAAAGAAGCCCAGTGGCTTGCAGCCTTCATGATGCATCATGGTCACGGGAAGGCAGCCTTGTTAATGTTGAAGTGTATGGTTTTCCATTGACGGTTATAGCTGTTTAAGTACTGTTCACTCACAGGATCGTAACACTCTTCAGTACAGTATGATGAACTATGGTTTTGTTCTTCTGTACGTTATATTCTTTAACCAATACACTTATCCCACCCTATGCAAATTGAAAAGGAAACAGTAAAGTATTTTGCTTGTAAAATGCTTTAATATTATGCCTAGTTTATTTTTTTGACTATTGGATTTGCAGATTGTAATGAATCACCAAATAAAGTAATAATGCTAATTTTGGGAGAATAAATGTTTCTGTGTGGTTGCATATTTGTATCTGTTCAATATACAATAACAGGAGAAGTTAAAGAGGGTGATTTTCTACGTACCATTTTGAAAGTCAGTTATGAAAACAGAAATCTTCTGTTACCAAGTGTCCTGGTTTCAGCTGGGATAGAGTTAATTTTTACAGGAACCTGGGAGGTGGGGGGGCATAGCCGGGGCAGCTGACCTGAACTAGCCAAGGAGCTATTCCATACCATGTGACATCCTGCCCAGTATATAAATGGGGAGCGGGCCAGGGGGGTGGTCTTGGCTTTTGGTGGGGGAAGTGGCGGAGCGTCGGGTCCTGGGTGGTGAGCAGTTGCACTGTGCATCACTCTTTTTGTATACTCTTTCGTTAGTACCATTGTTATTGTTATAATTTCTTTGTGTTGTCCCAGTAAACTGCCTTTATCTCAACCCTTGAGGTTCCAGGTTTTTTTTCTTTTCTCTCCTCTGTCTCCCCCCTATCCCACCGGAGGGGGGCGGAGAAGTGAGCAAGCGGCTGCGTGGTCCTTTGTTACCAGCTGGGCTGAAACCATGACAGTCCTTTTTGGCGCCCAACATGGGGCACGAAGGGTTGAGATAACAACAGATCTGGCCAGAGTGTGTTGAAACAAATTTGTCATACGCATCTCTTATACTAGATAAATAGATGTTAGTCACAATGTTGTTTCATTTGTTTACATGGTGGCGTTCTGTAAGCTCTTATATGCTCTATGTATTGCCTGTAGTTGCGTATCTCATCTCTGGGAGAGTGATTGGGATTATCATTTTGCTGTACTGGGCAATGTCGACTTGTGAAATAATTACATCACTGGTCATGAGGTTAAGCAGGTATCTGTATGAGGCAGTGATATCAGTTCCATACTTTGGGCACCTTCTGTTGGATTTTATTGGTAATTACACCCAATCCATAGGGAAGTTAGGGGGGGGACACTTCCCCCGTCCGTTTGCCTCCCTTTTCTCTTTCCGACTAATTACAACAGCTTTCAAGAATTTTGAATATCCTTGGGATGCGCAAGCCAGTGTGCTGTTAGTGCTATGCCTCCTGACTATGTTTCAGGTCTTGTTTAGGGCTACAAAAAGGCTCTTTAAGAGTACCACTCAGAGATCTGCCCCAAAGCTGGATATTCATGGGTGGCACGGCATGTGGGAGGATGTGGGCAGGTATCTAGAGAACTTCTCACCGCCAGTGACTTGGAAGTTCACTCCCGAACAACTACAGAACCCTCATGAAGTGATAGAATATTTGAAAGAAAAATGTTGTGGCTATCCCAGAGACACACAACTCACTACACTGTGCTGGGCCCTGGCCAGTATCTACCAAACACTGCTTGATATTATGCAGTACCCTCCGGGGGAAAAGGGGGAAAAGATGGAAAACAGGACAACATGCACCGTGGCTATCCCAACCCTGACAACAGGCACCGTGGCTGCCCCTACCCCGGTGACAGATACTGCAGCTAAACCAGAGAACTAACCTGTGCCAGTATCAGTCACCCCTGTACAGAAAAAGAAACACACAAAGAAATCAGTTTGCTTAGTGAGAGATGAAGATGAACCAGGGTCATCGCGAGAACAGGAGGAAGAGGCAGAACCTGAAATAATTACCCAATCTCTATCCCTGAGTTGCATGACATGCAAAAAGATTTTAGCCACCACCCAGGTGAGCACATTGTTACCTGGCTGCTCCGATGCTGGGATAGCGGGGCTAGTAGTGTGGAATTAGAAGGTAAGGAAGCCAAGCAGTTGGGATCTCTGTCTAGGGAAGGGAGCATCGACAAGGCGATTGGGAGAAGAACACAAGTCCTCAGCCTCTGGAGGCGACTTCTGTTAGGTGTGAAGGAAAGATACCCCTTCAGGGATGAAGTTACATGTCACCAAGGCAAGTGGACCACCATGGAAAGAGGTATCCAGTACCTGAGGGAATCAGCTGTGCTGGAGGTGATTTATAATGATCCAGAAAATGCGCAGTCACCCACAGATCCAGATGAAGTCCAATGCACACAACCAATGTGGCGGAAGTTTCTACAAAGTGCACCACCAACCTATGCCAACTCATTGGCAGTAATGTCCTGGAGAGAAGGCTATGGAAAAACGGTGGATGAATTGGCTGTCCAACTCCGGCAATACGAAGGAAGTCTCTCTTCCTCCCTACGGGCCTGTGTCTCGGCTGTAGAGGAATTGTCCCGAGAGTTCCAGCAATTCAAAGTGTATCTGTCCTCCTCCTCACCTGTACAGGCCCGCATCGCAGTTATTGGGAGTAAGCGTTCCTCTGCCCAAGAGAGAGGAGAGAGAAAGTACACACGACGGGCTAACCTGTGGTTTTACCTGCGTGACCATGGAGAGGACATGAGGAAGTGGGATGGAAAACCTACCTCAGTCTTGGATGCACGGGTACAGGAGTTGCGAGAAAAAGCAAGCAGAAAAGAGGATTCTTCTTGGAAAACTGCTGCTCCAGTTTCCCGTGAGCAGTCCCCCAGATGCAGTAGATGGGCTGATCTCATTTCTGATCCTCTTGAAGGGACTTCTGATTCACATGTGCAGAAAGTGAGTAAAGGATATTCTAACCAGGATTAGAGGGGCCCTGCCTTCAGCCAGGTGGAGGAGAGGGACAACCGAGTCTACTGGACAGTGTGGATTTGATGGCCTGGCACATCAGACCCACAGGAACATAAGGCTCTAGTGGACACTGGTGCACAATGTACCCTAATGCCATCAAGTTATAAAGGGGCAGAACCCATCTGTATCTCTGGTATGACAGGGGGATCCCAAGAGCTAACCGTATTGGAAGCTGAAATGAGTCTAACCGGGAATGAGTGGCATAAACACCCCATTGCGACTGGCCCAGAGGCCCCGTGCATCCTTGGTATAGATTATCTCAGGAGGGGGTATTTCAAGGACCCAAAAGGGTACCGTTGGGCCTTTGGTATAGCTGCATTGGAGACGGAGGAGATTGAGCAGCTGTCTACCCTGCCTGTCTCTCCCAAGACCCTTCGACTGTGGGGTTGCTGAACGTTGAAGAACAACAGGTGCCAATTGCTACCACAATGGTGCAGCGGCGACAATATCGCACCAACCGAGACTCCCTGATCCCCATCCATAAGCTGATTTGCCAATTGGAGAGCCAAGGAGTGATCAGCAAGACTCACCCTTTAATAGTCCCATATGGCCCGTGTGGAAATGTAATGGGGAATGGAGACTAACAGTAGGTTATCGTGGGCTGAATGAAGTCACGCCACTGCTGAGCGCTGCTGTACTAGATATGTTAGAGCTTCAATATGAACTGGAATCAAAGGCAGCTAACTGGTATGCCACAGTTGACATTGCTAATGCATTTTTCTCCATTCCTTTGGCAGTGGAGTGCAGGCCACAGTTTGCTTTCACTTGGAGGGGCATCCAGTACACCTGGAATCGATTGCCCCAGGGGTGGAAACACAGACCCACCATTTGCCATGGACTGATCCAGGCTGCACTAGAAAAAGGTGAAACTCCAGAGCACCTGCAATATATTGATGACATCATCGTATGGGGCAACATGGCAAAAGAAGTTTTTGAGAAAGGGAAGAAAATAATCCAAATCCTTTTGAAGGCTGGTTTTGCCATAAAAGAAAGTAAGGTCAAGGGACCTGCGCAGGAAATCCAGTTCTTAGGAGTAAAATGGCAAGGTGGGCGTCGTCAGTCAGATCCCTGCGGACGTGATCAACAAAATAGCAGCTATGTCCTCACCGACTAATAAAAAGGAAACACAGGCTTTCTTAGGTATTGTGGGCTTTTGGAGAATGCATATTCCAAATTACAGTCAAATTGTAAGTCCTCTCTACCAAGTTACTCGGAAGAATGATTTTAAATGGGGGCCTGAGCAATGACAAGCCTTTGAACAAATTAAGCGGGAGATTGTTCATGCAGTAGCTCTTGGGCCAGTCCGGACAGGACAAGATATTAAAAATGTGCTCTACACTGTGGCTGGGGAGAATGGCCCTACCTGGAGCCTTTGGCAGAAAGCACCTGGGGAGACCCGAGGCTGACCCCTGGGGTTTTGGAGTCGGGGATATCGAGGATCCGAGGCTCACTATACTCCAACTGAAAAAGAGATCTTGGCAGCATATGAAGGAGTTCGAGCTGCCTCAGAAGTGGTTGGTACTGAAACACAGCTCTTCTTAGCACCTCGACTGCCAGTGCTGGGCTGGATGTTCAAAGGGAGGGTCTCCTCTACACATCATGCGATTGACACCACGTGGAGTAAGTGGATCGCACTGATCACACAAACGGCTCGCATAGGAAACCCCAGTCGCCCAGGAATGTTAGAAGTGATCACGGACTGGCCAGAAGGCAAAGATTTTGAAATGTCGCCAGAGGAGGAGGTGACATGGGCTGAAGAGGCCCCACTGTATAATAATCTGCCAGAAGATGAGAGGCAATATGCCCTGTTCACTGATGGGTCCTGTCACATTGTGGGAAAACATCGGAGGTGGAAGGCTGCTGTATGGAGTCCTACATGACTAGTTGCAGAAACTGCTGAAGGAGAAGGTGAATCGAGTCAGTTTGCAGAGGTGAAAGCCATCCAGCTAGCATTAGACATTGCTGAAAGAGAAAAGTGGCCAGTGCTCTATCTCTATACTGACTCATGGATGGTGGCAAATGCCCTATGGGGGTGGCTACAGCAATGGAAGAAGGGCAACTGGCAGCGCAGAGGTAAACCCATCTGGGCTGCTGCACTGTGGCAAGATATCGCTGTTCGGATAGAGAAGCTAGTGGTAAAAGTACGTCACGTAGATGCTCATGTACCCAAGAGTCGAGCCACTGAAGAACGTCAAAACAACCAGCAGGCAGATCAAGCTGCCAAGATTGAAGTGTCTCAGGTGGACCTCAGGTGGACCTGGACTGGCAACGTAGGGGTGAGCTATTTATAGCTCAGTGGGCCCATGATACCTCAGGCCATCAGGGAAGAGATGCAACATATAGATGGGCTCAAGATCGAGGGGTGGACTTGACCATGGACACTATCGCACAGGTCATCCATGAATGTGCTGCAATTAAGCAAGCCAAGCGGCAAAAACCCCTGTTGCATGGAGCGCGATGGCTGAAATATAAACAGTGGGAGGCCTGGCAGATTGACTATATCACACTCCCACGAACACGCCAAGGCAAGTACCATGGTGGAAGCAACCACTGGATGGCTGGAAACATACCCTGTGTCCCATGCCACTGCCCAGAACACTATCCTGGGCCTTGAAGAGAAAATTTTATGGCAACACGGCACCCCAGAAAGAATCGAGTTGGACAATGGGACTCACTTCCGAAACAACTTCGTAGACACCTGGGCCAAAGAACATGGCATTGAGTGGGTATATCACATCCCTTATCACGCACCGGCCTTTGGAAAAATTGAACGATACAATGGACTGCTGAAAACTACATTGAGAGCGATGGGGGGTGGAACTTTCAAACATTGGGATACACATTTAACAAAAGCCACCTGATTAGTTAATACTAGAGGATCCACCAATCGGGCTGGCCCCACCCAACCAAGACTTCCACATACTGTAGAAGGGGATAAAGTCCCTGTAGTGCACATGAGGAGCATGTAAGGAAAGACAGTCTGGGTTAGTCCTCCCTCAAGCAGAGGCAAACCCATTCAAGGGGTTGTTTTTGCTCAGGGACCTGGGTACACCTGGTGGGTGATGCAGAAGGATGGGGAAGTTCGATGCGTACCTCAGGGAGATTTGATTTTGGGAGAGAATAGCCAGTGAATTGGGCTGTATGATATTTAACTGCTAAATAACCTGCCAATGCATGTCATTGTATCTATAGTGTCTATATGCCATATCAAGGGTATTATTGTAAGAATTATCCAAATGACTACAGAATGGACTTTTGAAACTGAGCCAAGTACAAGAGCAATAGAACTTGAACTGGCACCCAGCAATTTCCTCAAGATCAACATCTTCGACCTGCAGACCAAGGGCATGCACCAAATGTACTAGCCACAAGTTCCAGAGACGACATACAACGACCCAACATCTCACCATCTCTCTCTCTTATCCTGAAGAACTGTTACAACAGATAGAGCCCCAAAATCGATGGACACATTAGAGGGATAGCCCATAGGCTAAAGGAACACCATGTATGTGTGTGTGTGAGGTCGGGGGGGGGAGTCCATATACTTATATATAAGACGAGGAAAGTAGTAGTGGTTGATTGGAAAATGTAAGATCTGAGCAAGATGTAGATGGTATAGAATAAGGGGTGGATAATGTCCTGGGTTCAGCTGGGATAGAGTTAATTTTTACAGGAACCTGGGAGGTGGGGGCATAGCCGGGGCAGCTGACCTGAACTAGCCAAGGAGCTATTCCATACCATGTGCCATCATGCTCAGTATATAAATGGGGAGCGGGCCGGGGGGGTGGTCTCGGCTTTTGGTGGGGGAAGTGGTGGAGCATCGGGTCCCGGATGGTGAGCAGTTGCACTGTGCATCACTCTTTTTGTATACTCTTTCATTAGTACCGTTGTTGTTGTAATTTCTTTGTGTTTGTCCAGTAAACTGCCTTTATCTCAACCCTTGAGGTTCCAGTTTCTTTTCCTTTTCTCTCCTCCATCTCCTCCCCATCCCACCGGAGGGGGGCAGAGAAGTGAGCGAGCGGCTGCATGGTCCTTTGTTACCAGCTGGGCTGAAACCACGACCCCAAGACTTCCACTTGCTTTAACTCTGTTTTACTGTAAATCCACAAGAAGAAAAAGGGAAAGAAGGAATGTGATGCTATTTGTATAAACATTCAAAATGTTCAAAATTGTGTGGATGTGAAGCCATCAAATTGAAATAGCATCTTCTGTTATTGTTTCCATCATGAAAATGAGTTCTGATGAAAATGTGGAGGTTTTTGCAAGTTGGTATGACTTTCTGATATCAGTTCTGGAAAGTTCTCAGGTGGCTTTTGATTCTGTCTTAGCTGGTCTGTTTTGCCCCACCCTCAACCTCCTACTGAGTAAGAAAAATATCTGGTGTAAATGTGGCATACAATTATGCAGTCTGAATATTAACCCTGTATCAGAATGCAGAATTATGGTCCCACAAGAAACCTGATTTACTTGAATTTTGAGACTTTGACCAGAATAAGGAGTGTTTTGCGGGGATGTTGGGGAATTTTTTTGCACTTAATATTGTCATTTTTTTGTCATTAAAAGAGCTTTTGAAAAGCAAGTTGAGATAAAAGCAGAAATCATAGCCTCTGGCATCATAATTCAGCAGAAGAATTGAAAAATGTAATTCTGTTACAGAAATTTCTGCTGTAGGAAATGCAGGAAGTCTCATCCTCTCTGTAGAGGTGCTAGTGGAAGAATGCACTGTTTTGGGGTAGGTAGCAGAGGAACGGGGAGTTTCTGGAACCACGCAGGGTATGGAGGGTAATGTTTTCCCAATGTCAAAAATGTTTCTTCTGTTGCCCTCCTCTGGCTTTGGCTGACTTTTCTTCCTTGCCAATTTCTTGCACCAGCATCCTTCCCAATTGCTTGCTATAGGCCTGCATCTGAACTCCTTATCGCTTTGCTCTTTATGTACGCCTTCACAGTGCTCTCTCTCTCTCATCTGATCCAAAATCACCATCCCTCCCACTTGCTGTCCTCTTGCCGAGCATTAAGCACTTCCCCTCCTCCTCGGCTCCCTGCTGAAGCTGCGTCTTCTCACTACCACTGCCCGGACTTTGTTTTTCCACCTCCCCTTAGATATTCAGGGCATTTAGCACTCCACCTCTTCCCTGGCTTAGAGAGTATGAACACCCTCAGCTCTTTTAAAGGACAGGACTTGGGAAAGATACCAACCTAGCAAAGCGATGAAGGGTGCAGTTCCTCTGCCTTGACCTACGTCCTCTGTCCTGCTGGGTAGAGCCGCTGGCCGCCGGCAGTGGGTAACTTCTGCTGGTGATCTGGTGGGATGCACCCATACCGCATCCTGCCTTCATCTAGAAATCCTGCTGAGCTTTCTGTGGTCTTTTCATCCTGAAGAGTCTTAAAATGTTTTGAAGATTTCCTTCTGACAGCGCAGGGGAGCTGCTGTCACAACAATAAATCGCGTTAGTGACCGACCTCCCATTGGCGGGAAAGGGCGAGGTGAGGTAAAATATGTGGGACAAGGCAAAGAAAGGTGAGGGGGCGCAGGTGGGCTGGGGCAGGCTGGGGCCGCTGGGGGCAAATAGAGCAGAAAAGGACAGAGAGAGAAATGGTGCTAATGACCGGGGTCTCCTAATTTGCTGACAGCTCCCCCGCAGTGAGGCCTGTATCTCCCTGACACCTCCCTCCCCTGGGAGGTCTTGTCAGCCCCAGGTGCGAGGCTCTCCTCAGCACGCAGTGCGGGGATGGTGACAGCCAGCCGAGGGGAGGCACACAGCTCTGGGGTTAATCGGATTGCCTTGAACATTGCCAGTATTTGTCCTAAACTTTGAAAAATATGTTTGATATAAAACTTGAGAACTGCACATAATAAACGTAGTAATTATGGTAGGTACAGTTTCAGCATAAAGGGATTACTCCACGCTAACAGAGACAATTGCCTAACTCTCCCTCTCCTAATTTGCTTAAAGTTCCCCAGCTGAGAGGTTTTCATTTCTTCCTCTGAAGATTTTCTTACCCAAAGATGAAATTTTTCAGTCAGGTGTTGCTGAGGAGCATTAACTTCTTGCAGCCTCGAGGTGAGCCAAGGTTTGTTATACCTACAGTTGCACACAGCATTCAGGAAATGCTCCTCTGAGGGTTTTGTTTCATTATGATGATGATGATGATGATTATGATTATTATTATTATTATTATTATTTTGTTGTTGTTGTTTCTAAGCAAAAAGTGTGGTAAAAACTAACTGAAGATATTAATTATGAATTACTAACAAGCAAAAAACAGTGCCTTTCACAGTTACAGGTCATCACAACTGAATGCCAAGGATGCCGTATGTGTTAAAAAAGATTGAAAAAAGCCGGTAGAAAGCCTGTGATTTTCAATGTGGAATAGAATTTGCAAGCTTTGATCTTACATCTTTGTGGAGATTTTTTAAATTGTTGCTGTCTATTTTAAGCCATGAGTTGCTGACCTTCATTAATGTAAGCACCAGTGTATTGGAATAAAGAGGGAAATGACTGTTTCCAATGGGCCTAAGGAGTGGAAACAGCTGAGTGGAATAAAGTAGCTCCTGTAAACAGACAAAATCCAAATAGTGTAGACTGCATTTTGTAGGTTTTATCATATTCCCAATGAATGGCTTTGGCTAAAAGTAATTATTCCCCCCAGAGGAATAGGTGGGGAGCTGCCGACTGATGGTGAGCCTTGTTTTTATGGATTCTGTAGATATTCACATTCCTGGAACCCTCCTGTCAGCCGTGGCCGGCATGGGAGTGATGTGGAGCAACACCAAAACTTTAGTCACCAAGGGCGTTAACTGCAGATCTGTTGGCTCTTAAACTCTTTTAAGTTTCCTTGCTCTTTGTCTGCCCGGTTGCACAGGCTCACAGCTCCTTTTCAGCAGAAGAGGAGAGAAAAAAAAGATGTGGTTGATACAACGGAGTGTGTGGAAGGGAAAGACAGAAGTACAAAGCTACCTTATTTAGTAGCTACTGCATCAGCTAATGTAAGCTGTTATCTGATTTCCTTTCTAATGGAGGACTGTGTTGAAATTCTTATAAATTTGCAATTAAGATACTAGCTGCTTAAGTGGTCTCATTTTGATTGCACCAAACTCTGGAAATGAAAATTGGAAACATTTACTTTCTGTTTGACTTCTGAAGATACAATAGTAGTGCTACTGTTAAAGGCCCTCTCATAAAACCTCATACAGAGATGCTAAAAGAATCATGATTGCAAGATTCTCATTCAAACCAAGCTCTGAAGCTAAGTAGATGAACTTACTTTTCTGGTGCTGCTTGAGATATGATATGGTATGGTATTTAATTTAGTTTGAGTAAGTTTGCTTTTCATATTGTTTTTTGCATGGGACGCTTCATCAGGCAACTTGCCTTTCAAAGTCCCTTCATGCACCTTTTAAACCCAGGGACAGTGTTTTTCTTTGTCTGTCAAAATCATGGAGTAAAAATATGGCTACTTTTTTCAGCAAAAATTGGACAAAACTTTTCAGAGAAGACAGTTTGCCTATTGCCTCACTGGAACTCCCCTAGATGGTTGAAAGAAAAATAAGTTTACAGCTCAGTCATGGGAGAAAGATGACGGCTTTTTTGAAAGTGTGATTCAGAGCACATAAGCTAGATTCGTGCTCTGAATCATGCTCTGTGTCAGTTTTCATTGAGCTCATATGTCTTCATTGAGCTCATCTGTCTTCATCGAGTATAGAGCCAAAGTCTGGCCCTCCCAGTTGAGGCAGCTCTGTTAGATGCATGAGGTTAATCAATGGGAATACCCCATTTACAGGCTTGTTTTCTGAACAAAATGTCTCTTTCTCAAAGAAGAGTCTCAAGAAGATCTGCAGCCTGGATTGGTTTTCCATATAGCTGATATGGCAAGCTTTTGTTTTGCCTAGTGAAGACAGAAGTGCCAGTTCGACTCAAGCCCATGTTGCCTTCCTCAGATTCTGCAGCGCTGAAGATCCAAGCCAGCATGGTTCTGGTGTCTCTCCTGTTCAGAGTGAGTGCCAAACCACATCTCTGCTAGCAAACTTGCTTTTCTTTCACTGTGCAGAATCCTGATAAGTTAACAAGGTTGGCAAAAAAACTTGTTTATCTGTTTCACTTTGTCCTCCTTCAGACATATTTGTGGGGTGAGCCTTGGGATCCCAGAGAGCACCTACATGAAACTCATTTAAGAGAGAAGGCCAGTGAAGGCCATGATGTTTAGGGTTCTTTTTTGAAGAACAGCATCACACAGTGATCAGTAAAATTAGCAACTTTGTGAATCAAAAGATAATAAAATTAACTGTACCACTTTGTTTAAAAGGTTTCATTTAGAGATTGATGAAAATAAAATAATGTTTAAGCTTTGATTTCACTCTTTTCAAAGTTTTCCACAATTTCAGAAGAAGGGCTGCTTTTCACCCTCACTAATTGCTTTTTATTCTGTATCCTTTTGTCATAAATTGAGTAATTTTCCTCAAAAACAGTAAAATAAACACATAACTCTCTATCTCCTAAGGTGTTAAAAAGCTGGAACCCCTCTTCGATTCTTTCTGCCTTCAGGGTGACATCTCTTTTACTGTGACTAACATACGCTTCAGTGAGGAAAAGTAGGTGACATGTCTACCATATAGCATCTTTATGCTTGCATGGCTAAGCAGACTTTTGGTATACTTATAGAGAAGAGGTGCTAGGCAGAAATTGGCTTTTTGGGGGGCTTCACATAATTGTGAAGTCATAGCAGGCTTGATATTGCTGAAGGGCGTATGGAATTCAAATGAACAAAATTCCGCCACTGTTCTGCAGAAAGGATATGTGCCACATGCAAAGCCTCAAAAATAACTCTATTTACCTGTGACCCACTTAGTTACTTTTCAAGTCTCATGTTGAAGATAAGTGTTGAAAGACAATGTATATCTCAGCTATAGGAAAGCTTTTTCATCCAGAGGCTTAAGTAACTAGAGCTCTGATTCATTCAGTTAACCATAACAGCCTCATTCCGTGTTACGTTGTGTAGTTAAATCTCAGAGCTTAGGCACAGATTTCTGATATAGGCAGAAACAATCACCTCTTGGTTGTGGGAGTAGGGTAAGAGGGCATCCTTTCTTGACTGTGTTACAGCATCTGGCTCTTTGGGGAGCAGTCTGTACATGTTGCTGACAGATACGATCTGCATGTGGTCCTTGGCCACAGGCTGGCTTCCACTTAGAAAAGCGGTTATCGATTATGAAGAATTGGGAGTCTGTGAATTAGAAAACAAGAGAAAGGTCTGTGTTGCTTTAGATCAGATGTTCATCTAGTTCAGCGTTCTTGTCTCTCTTCATGGTGATGGTTGATGAAAGTGTACAAGTACCCTACACTTTCCAAATTCCACAAATCAATAGTTTGGGACTCCTTTAGCCAAAGTATGAATTACAGGCCATAACATCCTTATCAGTGGCTGTAAAACACAGCCCATTTAAATGAATGAATGTGTCTTCTGTATGATGTGATCAGAGTGAGTTGAAATTCAGCACAGGCCCTGCCTAACAGAGAGGTGGTTGTTGTAAGTTTCATAAACTTGGTTTCCTTTGCCACACCTGAGCTTAATGTGCTCAGAAGGGGCAGATTAGCTGTTTCACTACCAAAAAGGCAGGGCGATAATGAAGTACAGCTGATATATACAGGAAAAGCAACACACTTCTTACATGCACTATGAAGTATACAATAAAAGCGGTAGTGTTGTACAGACTTTTTACTTGCTGGAAGGATAAAAAATAAGTTACTAATTGTTCTTTTACAAAGCATTGTTAATGTGCTATTGTCCTGGGTTCAGCTGGGATAGTTAATTTTTACAGGAACCTGGGAGGTGGGGGCATAGCCGGGGCAGCTGACCTGAACTAGCCAAGGAGCTATTCCATACCATGTGACATCCTGCCCAGTATATAAATGGGGAGCGGGCCAGGGGGGGTGGTCTTGGCTTTTGGTGGGGGAAGTGGCGGAGCGTCGGGTCCCGGGTGGTGAGCAGTTGCACTGTGCGTCACTCTTTTTGTATACTTTTTCATTAGTGCTGTTGTTGTTGTTGTAATCTCTTTGTGTTTGTCCAGTAAACTGCCTTTATCTCAACCCTTGAGGTTCCAGTTTCTTTTTCTTTTCTCTCCTCCATCTCCTCCCCATCCCACTGGAGGGGGGCGGAGGAGTGAGCGAGCGGCTGCGTGGTCCTTTGTTACCGGCCGGGTTGAAACCACGACAGCTATATATACTTTCCTTCTGTACATTTCATTATCCCCAAGGCATTGGTCAGGTTGGACCGTCTTTTCTCATATATTTGGTATACTCTCCTTTTCTTTCATCAGTTTCAGATAAATTAAAATTTTAGCAGTTTTTTGAAGCTGATGATTTTACTATTGGTAACAAAAATTCGAGAATTATTAAAGGCAAACTTTAAAGCATAGCCATCTCTAAACAGAGACAAGTTGTTAACACCTCAAAAAAAAGAGACAAAATTATGGCCTAAGCCACGATGGAAATCTGTGGCTGTGAAGAATCCTTTTCAGTCACCTTGGCAATTCTACATTTCCAGTAGTTTAGTAGTGTGGCGCATTAATGCCGAAGTAATTTAGCTCTTTTTCTACTTGTGAAAATAAAGATTTATTCCATGCAGTTCATGAAAACTAAGCCAGCCAGCTACATTAGAGAAGCTGATGAAGTGTGGGCTGGATGAGCAGGCATTGAGGTGGATTGAAGACTGGGTGAACGGTCAGGCCCAGAAGGTGGTGGTCAGTGGAAAAAACTCCAGTTGGAGACCAGTAATTAGTGGTGTACCCCAGGGGTTGATAGTGGGTCTGATCCTGTTCAACATCTTCATTAATGATCTGGATGCTGGGGCAGAGTGAGTACACCCTCAGCAAGTTTGCAGATGACACAAAACTGGGAGGAGGGGCTGATACACCAGAGGATTTCCCCGCCATCCAGAGGAACCTTGACAGGCTGGAGAAATGAGCTAACAGGAACCTCATGATGTTCAACAAGGTGAAGTGCAAAGTCCTGCATCTGGGGAGGAACAACCCCAGGCACTAGTACATGCTGGGGGCCACCCAGCTGCAAAGCAGCTTTGAAGAAAAGGACCAAGGGGTCCTGGCAGACACCAAGTTGAACATGAGCCAGCAATGTGCACTGGTGGCAAAGAAGGCTAAGGGTGTCCTGGGTTGCATTAGGAGGAGCGTTGCCAGCAGGTTGAGGGAGGTGAGCCTTTCTCTCTGCTCAGCACTGGTGAGGCCACGCCTGGAGTACTGTGTCCAGTTCTGGGCTCTCCCGTACGATAGAGATATGGACATACTGGAGCAAGTACAGCAAAAGTCCACGAAGTTAATTAAGGGACTAGAGAATCTCTTGTATGAGAAAAGGCTGAGAGAGATAGGACTGTTCAGCCTGGAGAACATAAGGCTTGGGGGCATCTCATCAATGTGGACAAATATCTGAAGGGAAAGTGCAAAGAGGATAGAGCCCAGCTCTTTTTGGTGTTGCCCAGTTACAGGACCAAAGGCAATGGGCACAAACTGAAATGCAGGAGGTTCCCTCTGAACATCAGGGAATACTTTCTTACTGTGAGGGTGATTGAGGACTGGCAGAGTTTGCCCACAGAGTTTGTGGAGTCTCCCTCCTTGTAGATATTCAAAAGCTGTCTGGACATGGCCCTGGGCAACTGGCTGTAGGTGGCCCTGCTTGAGCAGGGGGGTTGGACCAGATAATTTCCATGGGTCCCTTCCAACCTCAGCCATCTGTGAGTAGCACATATACAATTTCCACCAACGCTAAATCTACATCTTAATGCTGAGATATTCAAATCATCATAGAACTAAGAATTAATAAGCACAGTCAAATACATCCTTATACCACAAAGGATATACCTAGGGATCAAATTGCCTCATAATGTTTACAAGCTGATAGATGACAAATTCTTTTACTTCATTTTCTCCCAGAATAGGCTTCTAAGGGTTCATATCTGCTTTGTTAATCATTACTTTCAAGTTAGTTAAAAACTGAAGATAAGGATGTGAAATAATCGTATGTTATGTGATAGGAAAAGGCCTATATCTAGGCTAATATCCTGTGTGAAATCACACCTTTATTTTTCAGGTAAGATCAAGTTTCTTGTATAAGTGATAGCCTTTGAACTCTTACCAAATAGCTTACCTAATAGTCCTTCTGCATTTTAGTTTTGTTTTACATAGCGCGTAAGAACAGCCATTTTCCTCTCAAACTAGTTAACAGTACTTTGTCCTGACAAAAGGTACCTCATAAGTGCCAAAAGAGATCGGGAATTGCTAGTAATTTAGGAAATGACATCAGAGCAATTTTATGGCATGTTGTCCAGAGGCAGCAATGCCAGGAACAGTGCCACACAGGATGATGATAACCTCCATCTCACAGATGGGCCAGTATGTAAATACTCACAGGATGCAGGGTTGGGGACCAGTAGCCCTGGGAGTCAGGGATCCTGTGGAAAGGATCCACTTCTTCAATGACTGACTTGTCCTTGTTATTCTGTTTGAGAGAATATGTAAAGGCAAATGACATCATCCTAGTCTCTTCCTGGAAAAAAAAGGAGTGAAAAGCTAGTTAAACTATCCCAATACTTATATTGGGATACTTATGCCCCATGGGAACGTGAAACAACAAATTGAGTATTTATTTAAGCAATACTGCAGTTCCCCTTGCACATGTTCCAGGGTAGCATTTAAATCAGCAAGGGCAGCATTCCTTCCAGTGTGAAAGTGGTGAACAATATCCTCTATATAAATAATTTACTCTATAAAGTACCTGCATTAACATTTCACTGCTATACTAACCACACTCACTCATGTCAAACTACTTTGTGTGGTGGGGTAAAATTGTTGCCTTAAATATGGTAGCTTAGTTTTCAACTATCTTAAGTAGTCTTAACAGATTTTAGAATTTTGGCTGCCCTTGTAGTCTCCTTGAAGGTCACTCTGAGTGATGGCTGCAGTGAAAAATTTCTTCTCTGTGACCTCTGGGACAGTTTTAAGCAGTGAGGTCATGCAAGCACTCTTATTTAAATGCAAGAGAAGAGGCCAGGCACAGATTTATTTTTAAGTTTCAGGAAAACGGCTAGAGAAATGATTCCCGATTGGCAGAAAGGGAACTCCCATTCCTCAGCTAGGATTATTTTGTTTCTTAAAACTTAAATTTCCTTCCTTCTTATAGGAAAATGTAAGAAGATTAAAATAAGGATCATATAATCTAATATTTAGCTTTATTCACTTTCATATATTCTTTTTGTACATGTCTTCCTGCAATACAAGCAGTGAATCTAGACTGCCTGAGCCTATGCATTTTCTCCCTGCCTTCAAGCTGTGCTAATGGGCCCCAGAAGGTAGAAACACTCAGTCTTTTTGGATGTTTCAGATCAGTGTCAGTGTAGTTAAGCAATAGAATTAGTAAGCAGAGAAGAGCAGTTAGTCCATGCAAATAAAAAAAGCTCAGGATCTCTACAGATGAAAAAATGAAAGAGCCAGAGGAACTCTTTATGGACACAAATTTAAGGTAAGCACCTAGCACCTCTTGGGAGCCAGCAGGCTGTAGGGTCTGCCTTTATTACTGCCTTTGGAAATCTCCCCTTTGAGCAAAAGGAAAAGGAGGGCAGGAACATATCTTTGAAAAAGGACCCGGGTGTGGGAAGACTGAAGAAACTAAACACAAGGCTAAGGGTGGTATTTACAAAGCACGATAGCCATGTTTGGGAACTGATGGCGTTCACTGTTTGAGGAGCTCTGAAGGGCTAGGGTGTGCCTCTCAACTCCAGGCAGATGCGTTCAGCTTTATGCTGCTCTGAGTCTGCCTGGCAGTGTCAGATGCTAAAACCAAGCGTGGCAGAGACCTGCCGGTTAGTGGGCACCTTGCCTCTGGCAGGCTGAAGGGGACTCACCTGCACCCCCCTAAAAGTCTTCACGAAGGCCCCCTAAGGCAGGAGCACTCCTGACTGGCTTTGCAAGGGTATGCCCTCAAGGGCAGAGGGGATCTTGGCAGAGGATGTGCTGTACTGTGAAAGACCTGCCATACCTTCACACCTGGGAACCAAAAGTGCTGTCTTCTGCAATTGTTTTTTGGATCTGTTGTGAGGTATGGTTTCTCTTAGGCTGTACAACGAAACTCAGCTCCCACAATTCTCTCTGGTCATCATTACTTTGTCAAGTCATAAAAGCAGCAGGAGGTTTTGTCAGAATATTTTCCTGTCCTTTTCTTCTTTTCATTGTGTGGTTTACTGTCTTCGCCATCCTGCTGTCAGAAAGAGTACATCATTGGTCTGAGCTGCAGTTAGTAGTGGTATGCCTCAGCTGTAATCGTGGCTCGAACTAGTGCATTTCATTTTGCATGGGTGCTAGCCGCAGGTGCATCCAGGGTCCGTTATAACTCAGTTGATGGATATTAATTTGTCGTCGGTAATGTGCTCAATTGCCAAAACTTGTTTGTTTTCAAAGGCAGCGTAAAGAGAGTGCAGGAGGAAGAGCAGGCAAGGCAGAGACTGCCTGTCAACCACTACCCGTTGTTGGAAATTGCAAGCTTGGATATGGAGAGACTGAACTCTTGAGACAGTGAAATGAAGGGGAGCTTTGGTGGGACTAAGCTGTGGTGTGCTTCTTGTAGCGGGGGAATGTTCAGAGACCTGTCAGGAAGACAACTGCTTTTGGAGTTGAATGGCAAAGTTTGTAGCTCAGAGACATCAGTCAGTGAGTTTGGACTGTGGAGAAAGAGTGTGGAGGGGAAGGTCACAGTCTGGAAGTGCCACCTCATCCATGAAGCAGTGGATGGTTGCTTCCATCTTAACGAAATGCAGTAGTGGGAGGTACTGCCACATGGATACTTGAAAATACTTAATTTTGCCATGTTATGCAAGCTTGTGACTCTGGGATTGTAGACAAAATTTATTGTTTGATTTTTGGTTGCTGCACCTGGCTTTTGACCAAGTAAATTAAAAAGTGAACATTTCTATAGTTAAAGCAATGTTGTTTGATCCATGGGGTCTTATCACTGATACTGTTATGGAGGAGGAGGCAGAGAGGGTTCATGATGTCTATAGGCATAAAGCTTTCACAGCCTCTGAGCAGAAACATTTTGTCCTGTGCGAGCAGATTTATTTTGGAGAGGGTAAGCTGTAATTCTTGGAGGCCTGGCCAACATATTGTTTCTTTGGCTTGAAAAGCTCTGTACTGGGTACCTGAACTGCAGCAAGGAAAAAATGAACAGTTTTTGTAGCAGATTCAAGCTGACTGTGGAATGTGCATTTAATAGAATAAAAGGAGACATGCATTGTGTTTAAATTCAATGAACCAAGTACTCCAACTGTTTGTGTTTCATGCTGTGTTTTGCCTATTATTTGCAAAGCATAGAGGAAAACATTGCAAGGTGAAACAGGGGTTTGGAGAGGCTGTCTGCTGTTTTCTGAAAAGCCATTCAAGAGTGTAATGACAAGAGCTGGTTGTGGTTGCATATGACTGAGGAAGACTTCAAGAGACTGAGCATTTGCTTAAAACATACAATATGCATAAAAACTTAGGATCAGGCCTGTGATATAAGTTGATTGTGACTTGAGCAACTGGCTAACATTTAGCTTTAAACAAAAAAAAATGTTTGAATATATCGGCTATTTCCTAATTTCCTAGCACATCTTCTTCAGCTCCAGTCTCTTATTATTTAATTCAGCAAATCCTACATGTCCACAGCTGCAGTGAGCTGCTGCAATTGCCATTTATGTGACGTGTACTTTGAGACTCAAGTCTAACAGGCGGGAAATTAATTTTTTTAAAAAACTAGCTTGGGCACATCTCTTAGCAATCTTCTCCCACTGTGCAATCAAGAATATCTTTACTTTGAAAGTTTAGTCTTCTGTTTGCTGTGTTAAGTTCCTTGGTGTTCCCTTAGCCTATTGCACTTGATTTCATTTTTACTGTGGGTGTAATATTTCTGGCTATCAGAGGCATTATATTTAATTTTCTACTGTTTTAAACTTTTTTATTGTTGTTGGAGCTCCAGCAAAGTTGTTTACCAGCGGTACATATTATGAAGTACATTTTCCTGAGTTTTCCATGGGTAAATTGCTTCATCTGGGAAGAACAGGAAAAAAATGTGATGCATTCATTCTGCAAGAGATCTTCAAAATTATTTTTTTATTTATTGTGGAATATTCAGCTTTCTACCTAAAGTCAGAAAACTTTTTGACATATGCATTGATTTTTTTTTTGCCTAATTCCTTTGTCCTTTTAAGACATACTAAAAGACAACTCAGGACAATTTCCCAGTATGTTGACTGTCAGTTTAGTTGTATCAGACATATGAATATGGATTCATTCACACAATAGCAAACACAAACAGATCCTCTTTACTGCTGGGTAGGCACAAAAGCACACTGAGGAACCACAGAGGGAAGGGCTGTCTGTTGTGTGGCGTTGCCTGCCCCATGCACTTCTTCACCTCTGGTGCATGACACCACTGAAGAAAAGTGAAATTTCAGTGCTATTAGCATGTGCTTCTTCAGTCTGGGAGAGCTGGGCTGGAGACCTCTTATCTCCATTTTTAATGCTTTTGCTGTGCCTTTATATTGACATATTCCCTGATGTGCAGATATCAAGATCATCTTATTTTCTTCTATTTTTAAGAAGTGGATGGGGTCCCATCAAACAATCTTTCAGCTGCTCAGTTTCCCATGTGCTCTTCTGTGAATGTGTCTGCACAGTGTTTAGAGCAGGAGTGCACTTGGAAGCAGGAATGCATGTAAATACCTAAACATACAGATTGTGTACAGTAGATCACACTGTTTACATCATGCCACACCTGTATAGATCCTTCACAAATGTATGTGCACAAAAGATAGAAGACGACCAGTACGAATATTTGTTACAAAGAAAGAGCTCCTTTTAATTGTAATCTTTTCTTACTAGCATGAAAAAGGAAGAATTGTCCAAATTAATACTGATCTCCTCTTAATGTACTCTCTGCCAAGGTTGCAGTAAGATTATTATCAGCTCCAAGTAATTTTAAAATCAAATTTTCTTTGATGATAGAGGCATATTCTAAACTAAAATGTGTGCATATTTTGTATCTTGTCATATTCCAGAAACACCTTTAGTGAACCGACAGATAAATAGATTACACAGTAATGAATTTCCCTTTCTGTTTACATGGGAGAGCTTCTCCTTCTTTTTTCGGACCAGAACACTAAGGATTTCATGCATTACAAGAAAAGAGAGAAATTGAGTCTGCAGTTCTGAACTACAGATTCTGTGCTATTATAAGCAAAGAGTATGCTTCCAGGTTTAACAAAATAACATCATCTCCTTCTCCCCTTCCTTCAAGTTGGTAACCTATCGGACTGGAAATCAGCATTATATTCCTTGTGCTGCCACTTGTCGCGGTAGAGACGGACACGACAAGTAATAGATCACACAAAATGGCTACTTTATTGTTCTAACACACCTTTTTATCCCCTTCTTCAGAGTATGTGTTAGTATATGATTGGCTTAGTTAGTAACTAACAATTCATGATTGGTGAGTTTGTCAGGACGGTTCTTCTTATCACTATCTTGTTTTCGTACTGGTCTTCTCGGATCTTTCCAGACTTCTCAAGGATATACTACAAGCTGCTCAAGGTCGCGCTGTTCTCGAACTGTCAGGAATTCCGTAGACTTGTTGCATCCCCCGACAATTCCCCCTTTTTGTATTTGTGCTAAAAATATCCTGGCTGCCCTCTGCAGGGCCCTTTGCAGAAGGCTGAAAAGACAGGGCAACATTAGAAGCATAGTTATCACAATCAAGATCACTACCCCCACAGTCTTGAGCAGAGATATCAACCATCCAGATAATCCCCAACCCTCAAATATCTTTGTCCTTGTGCTAAAAGCAAGAAATCAATTCCAGCTCTATTTTATAGCATAGCATGTCTGACACTATCAATGTCCAGCAGTAAATCTGATAATACTACACCAGTCTGTATTCAGGGACCCCAGAATTTGTGATTCCTGGGGTGGCAATGAGGGTTAATGCCCGATCCGTGAAAACCAGGCATTCCCATCCATTGAGTCCATGACCTGCTGCACAGGGGTCTCCATCAATAAGTTCTTAAACTTTGTCGATGTCAGTGTAACCCCCTATTAAACCTGTGAAAAAGGGATAGCTTGGTGGTGTTGTACTAAGGTATAAGAAATCTTGTCCAGTCACGTCAGCCAGGGTCATCCAGATGTTTTCTTTGGTTTGCGGTGGTATCCATGCCTACGTCCTTCCGAGGACTGTGAGGTAGATGAACCATCTGTACATTCTCGTGCTGTCTTGCTCCGCAAATTCAGCCCAGCAATCGGTAGGTGCCAGCTTTATGTGGGCGTCCCCACGGAGGCAACGATGGCCTTGCCGTACACCAGTCCGATGCTCTTCGGAAAATCCCGGTATTTATACATTTCTAGAGGAACGGATTTCAGCACACGTGGCCAGCGGGTGCCAAAAATCCGCCTCATTTGCAACCTATGACGCATGCGCTCGCTGGCCAGGCGCGCTGCATGAGTCATAGTCATCCTCTCTATTGGTTCATGGACTTTGTGATGCGGTTGCAATGCACAGAGAATCTTGACCTGTTATATTGGTCAAGGTGACCTACACTTAGTTTTTGGTTGAGGTGGTATTAATATTGCCGCACCCTCTGGGATGTTCCAGATGATGATGGTCGTACAAATCAAGCAGGAGTCCATTGTGGGCCTGTATCTGTAGAAACACAAGCATAACCTCGCCCCCAGGTTAACAGCTCACATGGTCCACTCCACTGACCAGTAACTAAATCTTTAATGTGTACTTTGATGCCTCTTTGTAAATTCTGTGTTGAAAAAAGAGAAGTGTTGAAAAAAGGAGGTAGAGAAGAATTATCCCCATAATAGAGAAAGCTAAGAACATAAACCACGTTATCTAAACATGCCTGTGGTGGTTCCCCAATCATTCCCCCTTTTTGTTTTTGAAGCTGCTGCTTCAGTGTGCCATGTGCGCGCAGCTCTACTATTTGTGGAGAACCATTTTGATACACTACTTTGCTGTTCCAGTTGTTGATTTCATACCATACTACTGCTGCTTTACCTGTTTTTCCAGAACCATCTGTGAAGACAGTAGGGCCTTTCACAGGTTCCGGCTGGCTTAAGCTTTTTTGACCAAATGGTATTTCTCGAGCAAATTTCAGGAGCGGGTGCGACGGTAGATGATACGAGATCTGTCCTTGAAAACCCGCCATAGCCACTTGCAGCTTGCAATTGTGTGCCAGACACCATTCAAAGTACCAATTTTGAACAGGTAAAACAATAGTAGCTGGATCACATCATGTTAGTTCTACACATCGTTTTCTGGCTTTTATGATTACATCAGCAATAAGTTCAAACAAGCCAGGAGCAGTTTTTTGTGGCCAGAAATGACAAAAACATCCATTCTAAAATATGTAATGGGTCATCCCACTCAGAATTCCACTGCACCAAAGCACCAAATGGCACAGTTTTGTCAATTAGTACAAAGAATTGTACCAATTGAGACAGATCAATTTGAGAAACAAATTTCTGGTGTATACATTGTTCCACCCTGTGAATTACATTTAACACTTCCTTATTCAATATTCTGGGTTCTGTTGGATCATTGGAATTTTTTAATAAGTCTAATAGAGGTTGTAACTGTGAATTGGTCAGTCCAAGATAGGGCCTGATCCAGTTCAAGGATCCCATTAATTTCTGTACTTCACTGAGTGTCTTAACTGCAGGGTTAAGTTTCACAGGTTGGGGCACAACCTGCTTATTTGTAATTGTCATTCCCAAATATTTCCAGGGTGCTATTTTTTGCTCTTTTTCAGGGGCAATAACTAACTCATATTGTTGTAGCAAATTCGTGGCCAAATTGTTCATGCCATTCAACTGCTCCTTGTTGTCTGACGCTAACAGAATGTCATCCATATAGTGATAACTATAACTAGTAGGGAATTTTTCCCGTACAGGTGACAGAGCTTGTGCAACAAACAACTGACAAGTGGTTGGTGAATTTTTCATGCTCTGTGGCAGAACTCTCCATTGATATCTTTTTGCTGGTTCTGCATGATTGATAGAAGGCACAGAGAATGCAAAAATTTTTTAATTTTTTTTTGTTTTGCTTTGTTTTTGTCTTGGGAAGCTAGTGGAATTGTAAAAAAAAACAACCCTTAAGGTCCATGACAATGATTTCCCAGTCTTGAGGGATCATGGCAGGTGAAGGCATGCCTGGTTGCAGAGCCCCCATCATGGCCATGACAGCATTGACTTGCCACAGGTCATGCAAAAATCGCCATTTTCCTGATCTCTTTTTTTTTTTTTTTTTTTTCTTTTTTTTTTTTTTTTCACAAACACTGGTGCATTCCACAGACTGTGAGATGGTTCAATGTGTCCGGCAGCTAGTTGTTCTGCTACCAATTCTTGCAGGGCCTTTAATTTTTTCAAGTGGTAGGGGCCACTGATCCACCCACACAGGGTTATTTGTTAACCAAGTTAAAACAAGCATGGGTTGTCTAACACCCTGCAGCACAGTGGCCCCCGTTAAAAATCTGTGATAATTCTCACCCCCCACTGCGACAAGCAATCCCTCCCCCATAAATTGAGGGGAGCTGCCATCACATATGGTTTAATAACTGCTTGTTGGCCCTCAGGATTGGCAATCGGAACTGGAGTGGCTGCTATCTTTGCATGTGTGAATCCTCCCAGCCCCACTACTCCCATACCAGCCTCCTCTGTTGGCCAGGTAGACGGCCACAGATAATCGGCAATAATAGTCACATCAGCTCCGGTGTCCAGGAGCCCTGCAAGCCTTACTGTAGTCGGAGATCTTCCATGATTCGACAGTGTGCACGTCATATGTGGTCAGGATGATGAGACAGTCTGAGACCAGCAGACCTGAGGGGGTCCCGTGGAGCTGAAGCCTCCAGCGCATCGCAGTCGCTGTTCTGCTTTTGAAATAGAACTTGAAAAAGGAACAAGTTGAGCAATGCGAGTACCTTTAGGGATTGGTACTGGTGGGTAGGGGGTCGAAATCATCGCACAAATTTGACCTGTTAAAGCAGCATCAATAACTCCCACATGCACGATTATTCCATTCAACGTGCTACCTGATCTTCCCGGTAGCAATGCACTCAGTCCCCGTCCTATAGGACCCCTTGCATTAAGAGGGACCTTAACGATGTCTTTCGTGGCTAGAGTTACTGTGTCGGCGGTGGATACATCCAACCCTGCTAAGCCAGCTGTCGCAGCTGACAATTGTTCGCAGAGAGGAATTGGCCGGCTGTCGGGAGGGGATTTGTTCTCCTTGCGCACCCTCTCACACTCATTTTGTGGTTTTCCTGTAGCGGCTGTCCATTAGCATGAAATTTGGAATGACACTGTTTTGCAAAGTGTCCTGATTTCCCACATTTCTTGCAAGTAATCTCCGGTGAGTGGTGCACCGGTTGTTTACCTGGTGATGTTTTGTGTGGAGAAGTTACCATGATGTGCCCTTCGCTGCCACACCCAGAGCACTTTCCAGAATTTCTCATAGCATTCACTATGGTGGTCACTGTGTGTACCAGCGTCCCAACTTTAGAACATGCAGCTACCATGTCAGGGACAGAAGGATCTCCTGGCAGAGCCTGTATGATCTTTTGACAGTCCTCATTAGCATTATCTTTTACCAACTGTTTGCATAGCATTTGTCTTAAGACCTCATCTTCTACCTGTTTTTCCAGGGCAGCAGATATTTTTTCTACAAATTGTAAAAAGGGTTCTGTGGGGCCTTGGCGGATAGTGATGTATTTTTGCTTTGGAGCTGCCATATCCATGGTTCGCTTTATTGCCATAAGGCCTATATTTCGTGCTTGTTCGAGAGCCAGCGGAGGCCATGTAGCCTGTAGCTGAGGGTTACTATACTGCCCTTCACCAAGCAAAGCATCCTCTCCAAGGCCTAATCTCGGGTCACCCTGTGGCAGTCGTGAATTATGCAGCGCCGCCGCGCGTGCCATCTGCCTCCAGGTGGATTGAAATACTTGTAATTGTACGGGCTGAAACAGCACTTGTGCTAGATGCATAATATCATATGGACACAGCAGATCTGTGCTAATTATACGAATAAGTTGCATTACCTCAGGAGAATTGATTCCAAATTTTTGTACTTTATTCTGCAAATCCTGCACTACTCTCCAGCCTATGGAATTGTGCTCATCATGCCGGTTTGTGCCTGCAGTAGCTTTGAAAACAGGAAATGTAACAGGAGCCTCTGATGCGTTATCTAGAGGCTTTAGAAATGCAGGTGTTAAAGAGCACGGGCTGAGGCGTTCTACTAGATCCCAGTTGCCGGAGTCGGCAGCATATCTTCTAACTCCCTCCCAAAATTGATCAGGGGATCTCGGGGCCACAGTTACCGTGGACGGAGGGAGAGTCCATGGCAGGGGTTCTTTTGGTATGGTTTTATCTGCGAGTTGCAGGGATCGCATAGCGTCAATTAGAGATTTTTCTGCCTCAGCTTCATTTTTGCTCTCATTTTCCGTGCAGCCCTCACATTCGGTTTGAGTCTCACCATCCTTTCGGCCCTCACTTTCGGTACGGCCCTGGCTTTCGTTACGGCCCTGGCTTTCCGGCTCAGTGTTAATCACCACATTTTTCTGTTCGGGGGGGGCTGATGGAGTCACCCCTTCTGCCGCCGCACCAGTAGGTGAGGAGGGCCCCTCATCGCCCGGTAAAGTAATTAATGGTGTAGGAGGAGGAGGTGAATAAGGGTATGATCTGATTTTGCTTGTGAGGGGTTTTCTGCCCGCAACTGCTGATATTGCAGCATCGGCCGCAGCTGTCACTTGAGCAGAAACTTTTTCATTGATAACATTTTCTGATTTCTCATCTTTCTTTTGCTGATCTTTCGCATCACATTCTGCTTTCCATTCCTTCAGGGTCTCACGTAATAGACGCCATACGATCGCCAACTTACAGAACTCTTTCTGTCCATTAGAGATCTCATCAAACATTTTCCATGTTTTTGCCATGCATCCACACTGAATGCAGTAACTGTTGTGGCTGTAAAGCCTTGCACCTTACACCGTATTAAAATCCGTTTCAGGCTTTGTTCTGGGGTTTTAACCCCTTTTCTTTTTAACAGGGCTTTCCAGGTAGACAAAATCATCTCCTTTTCTTTTGTTAATTTCTGCCCCATTCTAACAGTTTAGTCCCCGGTGGCTCACCTTATTAGGTGTCTAGGCTCAGGTCTGGACCAGGCAGATTCCACTGCTCTCAGCTTCACCGGGCTCCGTCTCCGCAGCTTTTCTCGCTGCCGGTATACTCTTTCGCAGCTCTCGTCGCCGCTGGTATACTTCTCTCTAGTGCTGGATTTATCACCGTTAGATGATCTGTTCGCTCAGGCGCATCGGGGTCACCATTTGTCGCGGTAGAGACGGACACGACAAGTAATAGATCACACAAAATGGCTACTTTATTGTTCTAACACACCTTTTTATCCCCTTCTTCAGAGTATGTGTTAGTATATGATTGGCTTAGTTAGTAACTAACAATTCATGATTGGTGAGTTTGTCAGGACGGTTCTTCTTATCACTATCTTGTTTTCGTACTGGTCTTCTCGGATCTTTCCAGACTTCTCAAGGATATACTACAAGCTGCTCAAGGTCGCGCTGTTCTCGAACTGTCAGGAATTCCGTAGACTTGTTGCATCCCCCGACAGCCACTGATGCCTGATGTAATGCTGAGCAAGTCACTCCCTTTTTTAATTTACCCCATTGGATGTAGGTGATGATACCTTCTTTTTACAAGGCACTTTGAATTCTAAATATGGAACACAAAATGCAATTTTAAATACAATTTTTTTTGTTTTAAGACGGTTTGGAATAATACCATGTAGATGAACCCAGGGGTATACAGAATGAAAAAGAAACGGAATTGCAGAAGTTTGGGGTATGTAGTTGCATTCCCACATAAGGGGGGAACTGTGGTTCACCCAGGTAATTATTCCACAAAGTGCTGGGATGATGCATGCAGCATTCATAATATTGAAACTTCTGCTTTCTCAGAGTAACCCAGGCATGCATTAAAACAGCAATGTAATACTTTATTGTTTGGGTTGGGTTTTTTTAACACTGCTTCATTGGTACAACTTCTTTCCCAATTCAGCAGGACTAGTGTTGTGCCATTTAAAGATTGCATTGAATTCCACAATTTGTGTTTCTGTTTGTCTGCACTGCTTTAGAGACAATATATCCCAGCAAAGACTGGGTTTTACAGTATGAATTACCTGAAAAGCCAGGACTTCAGGAATATGTTCTTTCAGTGGTTGTGTCTTTCTTGCAGTTGTTTCTTGCCACCTATAGCTTGAAGGATAATAAGGAAATCATCTAACTGTCTATGGATTATTTGGACATGTGAGGGTTAATGGGATTGAAATGAGTGGGGTTTTTTTCATCTGGTTATTGCTCGTAATCCCGAAAGAAGCCATGTCAGATGTCTTTCTACTCCACTTTACCATGTATTTGATATATTAGAAATCCATGTTCAATATTTCACTAACAGCCTTTTTAATTTTTGGCTAAATTTGCTAATGGTATTCTTTTCTGTTTTTAAGAACTGTTTCTGAAGTATCTGGGAGAATTTTATACTTCTTAGTCTTCTTTACAGACATGACAAATGCTTCTTTCTAGCCTAAAATATCTTATAGTGTTCAAAAGCTTTTCTGAATATCTTTGTCTTCTTTCTCTCTCCTCATATTGCAATAAATCCCAATTTATAGTCCTTTTGGCAGCTACAGTTGTAAAAACTTATCAGTAAGAACACAAAGTTTGAGGCTGATTGTCTAAATTGGTGTAATTTGAAAAAGGCCTAAAACTACACCAAGTTTAAATATAACATGAATTAGTAGCATGTCTCCAGATTGGCACTGGGTTATTGAAAATCTCTGGGGTCTAGTATTGATGTTTCAAAATTAAAATTGCTACTTCTTTATATGTATATGTGCATTTCCTTATTTGTGCATTCACAGGCTAAACTTTGTTCATTTAATGTAAAAACATCCCTGTTTACATGTGCATCTGTTTCAGCTGTTACCTTTTATATGAAAGTAGCTCTGTATTCCTACCATATATTCTTGCGTGTCATATACATATTTGTATTAATTTGCTATGCTGTCATTCCTATCATGTTGGTAGTTTCGTGAAAACAAAAAGCATATAAATATTAACAAAAGAATGAGTGGTAAAGAGTGCAAATTACACAGAAAGTAATGTCTAAAACATAGAAGCCTTCAGTGCTGTATATTTTACACTTAAAGTCAGCGACAACAGGAAAGCCGCTCCCTACTCCCCCAGTCTAATTACCATGGGCTTTATAGCTCTTACAGCACCTGGTTTCTTCTCTCCTTTCAAAGTTAGGATTTCTGAAGTAAATCCATAAATCCAGCAAGTATTAACTCAAAAGCTTTGAACATTGCTTTGTTCCTGTACAACATCAGATTTGCAGTTGTTGCAGTGAATAGAAGGCATGTAAGGTAGAACAGAGAATGGATGGTGCATCTGCTCTCATACCATTTATGCCATTTAAACTGCTTCTGCAGATGTACGAGGACTGTTTTCTCCTTCATCTCCCACACTAATTGTAGAGTCTCATTTTTCAAATTGGGACCAAAACACGATTTTGTAACAGACAGGGGTTTGGGAAAGAAAAAAAACAAACAAAAAAACCCCAACCTAGTCTTCACAGAAAGAATCTGAATGGTGGTGCATTAAATTATAAAGGGGCGGGGGGGACACGGGGGACGACCCAAACCAAAAAAAACCAAACCAGTGTTATATGTTTTAAAATTCAAACGCACTGTTGCAAAAATAAAAAGTTTACTGATGAAGAAAGAAGGTCATTTTCCCTCTTTCATCTTTGTTAATCAAGACCTTTGTTCATTTAAAATCAGTAATATCACTGCAACAATGTTATGCTGTGAGACAATTTTTTGACTTATTCAGAAATAAAGTGGGGCATGCAGTATTTATAGAGACAAGTTACGAATTCTTAAAAACAAGATTTTATAATGGAAGTGTTGACACAAGCTTAATTCTGCTGGCATAATAAATTCCATTATAGTATTCATTGTAGGAATTTCCAGTCCTTTTATAGACTATGGAGTCTCTGGAAAGCAAATGAAGTAAAGAATAACTAGGCTATCACACAAACTCCTCACAGTAATTACTTCTTAAAAGTGGCATATGTTTTGAGAGTGTTACTTTTGTTTCCAGACTTCTCCTTTTCTCAGGAGACATTCTTTTTTTCCCTCCTTCCCTGTTCTGCTTTGAATTCATTGTCAAAGAGACATATATAAAGAAATTTTCTAGGTGATTTCACTAAGTCACAAGAAAAGTAGAAATTTCAAGAACATTCAAGTGGTCTGCTAAGTTAATATGGTACCAGTCATATATTTTTTATCCATTATTTGACTGATGAGGCTCACATTTGTACTAGGAAACTGATGAAAGGTAAATTCCAAAGACTGAAGTGAACCAGACCACTTTCAGAAGTTGTATAAGGCCATATCCACAAGAGGATTCAGCATCAGGTGCCCAGTGTTAGTTACCTGATGTTATCCATCCGTTTTGTGATGGGGCATGGTGGAAAAAGGCCAGTTAGGTCTGATTTAGCACCTAACTGACCATGCTGTGTCAGGACAGTCACTGGTTTGGGTCTCAAAACAGTGTAACTACATTAATGTGACACTACATCTGAACTTATATGGCCAGAGGTAGGGCTTATTAACTAGGAACAGGGCCATGCTGATATGGCTATATTATTTTTGGCTAAAGGCAGGGCATTCAACCAAATCATAAAAGCCTAAATCCCACGCCTTCTGAAACATGAACGGTTTCAGCTTCCTTATCTACCTGCTTCTCTGATGTTGCCCTAAATCCCCAGGCTAATGGCAAAAGCAGGGTGAAGTGGCACTCTGCTATTTCAGCTGAATCTATATTGCCATTCAATTAAAGAAAAAAACCTCATGGGCTACAGGGCAAAGCTAAACACAAGAGCAATGCTGGTGACACTTAGCTAGGAAGATGGGAGTCCTGGATTTGGATCTTTGCTGTTAGCCTTTTGTGAAACCACTCTCGCCTTAAAGCAGGCTGTGCACCTCACAGCTCTGCTAGGCTGAGCCTCATGAAGAGCAGAGGAGCCAGAGCCCCTGTTTGTGACTCTGGTGTGCCCTGTGTGAGAGGGACACCTGAGGCTCTCGCACTCTGTGTGTCCCATGGACTCCTGTGTAAGCTAAGCCTAGGGTCTTTGCACCCAGTGGGGATGCTGGAAAATTCAGGTTCTCCAGGCTCTCCCCCGCCCAAGTAGGAGGCAAGATTCTTTTGTGTGGATTGTTCTATTGTAATTAGGTACTGAAATTCTGCCTAGCCCATGCATTTGGGAACCCAAACGCTTTTGTACACCTGAGCCTTCAGTATGTCAAAGTCTAAGGACATGCCTGAGTCAGCAGGGGTAGAAAGTTTTGATCCCATCAAGCCACTTTGAACCTGGAAATGAAAGTGCTAGGGAAAGCTCTGAGAAGACACTGTAGCTGATGGGAGATGTAGTTTGAGCGTATTTGCATAGTGCTACGTGGAAGGTAATGAGTGCCATCTCTCAAGTGGCTGGCTCAGAAACAAGGTGGTGTGGCCTTGCTTATATTGCATCCAAGCCTCAGCTAGTAAATCTGTGTGGTGCTGTACAGATTTGTTGTGTAAGTCTCTGGAAACTATCAAGTCTTAGACATGTCCTGAAGTCTATTAACTTTAAGTCAAATTCAGGGTGGGACTTCGGTATAACTTGATTTGTTTGAAGTTGTCTTTGTTTTGGAAAAGAAAATCAATTTGATATAATACTATTGTTAGTTTTTTGGGGAAAAAGGTACAAAAGCCTTCTCTGAACGGCACCTTTTCATCTGTCTCACAAATGTGTGAGACCCGAACCACGTTTCTAATATTTTATTATTTTCTGATTCCAATAGGTGCAATCTGTGAGCCCTCTTTCTTGTGTAAATCATGTGTACCACTTTCTTGAAGGAGCTATATGCATTTTCACCCACAAAGAATTCCACTATGTGTAAAAGCAACTCCCACGTATTAGCCCTGTGTACACCTTTAACTGGTCGTGTTTTGAATCAGTCACGTGCTAGAAGTAACTCTTTCTTACCTTGCCTGAAAGCAGCTGCAGAAAATCATAGAAGACATTCCTTAACATGTCTTTTATTTGTCATTACAGGAAAAAGGCTGAACTGAATAATTTGATTCTCCCATATTTTTCTGTAGGTTCTTTTCAGTTGCCAGACCTGAGCAGACTAGAGGAGAATTTATATTGTAAGGAATAGAAAGCCTAAATCCTCAAAGAAAATGTGAAAAAACCCTCAGGCATCTCACAAATACTAGCAGGAAGATCAAGGTGGACACGTTTTATTGTTCTTGTATGGGTATATATTTATATATGACATTTATGTTAAGAAACTGTGCATTTAAGATGCATACTTCACAAAAACTCTAGCTCTAACTCTTCTTCTGGAAGTATTGGTTGTCCTTCAAGTAATTCAAGTATCCACCTGGAACAGGTGGACAAGACAAGATATTAGGACAGAGGATGCTCTTTAATGGATCTAAAAGTATGTTGTGGCTATGGTGACAACCCTATCAGAAGACAAGGGGAAGGTACTGATGCTAAACACAACATTGGGTGACAGTGCAGCAAGTTGTTGTCCTAAGGAAGTCCATGGCAAGCTTCTCTCTTCAGTGGGAATTCTGCTTTTTATGGCTGTTAAACAAGTGGGAGGGTTAAGTTTGTACAAAGTGGGGAGATGGGTGAAGTGTCCTTTCCTGCTGCTTTTAATTCCCAGAGTTCCGTTCAGCAGTTATTCCAAGAAATGACTCAGGGAGTACTGGGCTATAAATAAAGTTCTTTTACACTTAGGGTATGACAAGAGGGAAGAGAGACTAGAAGTTTAGATGATTGGCCTGATGCTGGAGCTGTTCAAGCCTTCATTTCCAAGCTGTGAGAGTTGGCTGAGTTTAATTAGGGACAGACAGCTGACATTTTGTGAGTTGTACATGCAGGCCATCTTTAGCTCACTGAATAGCATTCTTATTTGTTCTATTTGGCAAATACAGTATTCCTTTCACCATTCCGTAATACACATCCCTTGCCCATTTACGTGCACAGACACATTAACTGAACAATGAAAGTACACCGTAAGTAATATGCATGACTTGATTGCACTGTAAAGAAATAATAACCAGCAGAACATCTAGCAAGTGTATTTCCATGGACATTTCTGCATGTTCCTTTTTTATCAACTGCTAATATTATAGTCCTGAAATTTCAGGGAACAGAACTTAAATATGTGGATTCTTGGTTTAGCATGTGCTAAAGCTTGAAGGTCTCACAGTATTTTCAATAAATGCATTCAGTTTATTAATAAATACAAGGACATCATAACGGTATCCTTCAAGCTACTAAAGACCAGGTCTCTTCAGAGACAGTCTTTGATGTATTTTGTCATTGTTGTGTCTGAGTGTTAGAGTATTCAGATTTCTTAAGATTGATTGCTCATCTGATTATATTTTAGGAAATTTATAGGTAATCAAACTAAAAAGATAAAATCTAAAAATGCAGACTATTTCAGGTGAAGAAAGATCTCAGTGGAAAGTTCAGGAAATAAACAGTAGTTCTTAAGAAATATATCTTCTTTGACTAGGTGCTATAACCTTGATATGCACTGTGCTGCACATTTCAGTGAACCACTTAAAGGGAAAAATAACATAGGAAGCTAACTGAATAATGCATATGTCAGATTTTCTTTCTGTTTACTTGTTTGTCTTTTTTGAAAAGAAAAAATCATGAGTTTAGGGGGACAGGGAAGATTGATTGATACTTTAAGGCAACTGAGAGAAAGCTTAAATGATGGTGAAATATAGGACAAATTTTATGCATGTATATTACATATTAATAATCAATATGATCAATGAACACTTAGGAATTTTTAAGAGACATTCACTAAGTTAATAGCTAAATAGATTATTTAGGTAACCACGCATGTGAATGTGGTTTGCAGAAATTTTTATCATGCATAAGTTTATGTCCAAAGAAGTGAAATTACTTTTGTAAGGAATCAGAATAGGCCAGTACTGAAAATCTTGCACATAATTTATGTTGTAATTGTGATAATGAAATAAAGGGTTTAGTATTTATATTTTATTTATTTACATTTAACATTTATTTACCTATTACTATATCTAATATGTTTATCTCTATTTAAAATGGAAAAGTTACTCAGAAATAAGATACGGGACAAGTCAAGAGAAATGGAGGAAATTTTTTAATTTTTTTTCTAAAATGAGTCAATACTCATTCAATTATGTTGTGAAGAGATTGGAATTAGAATTTGATAAGAATTAATGATGGATTTTTTCCTTTCTTCTTGCACTTATTTTTATCACTCCTTAGGAGAAATACATTTAGAGAAGAGAAAAACTTAATTATAAGAGCTTCTAACTTCAGGAGTGAAAAATGTTTTAACCATTTTGAGTTACAATTAGATTCTGCTGCACCTACATGATACATTAGTGCCATGCCAATGCCTTTTTCCTAACAAAGTGATTATACCAGAGACAACTGATTTCTTCTGACTGCAGTATTTCAATATGCAACCCAGACATTGAAAATCCCGCCTACACCAAAGACTTAATAGAATATCTGACTCGTTCATAATCACGAACAGCAGGCATTAGATGCGAATACTTCCCCCACAGCTCTATTTACAGATTTACATAGGTTTAAGGTAATTGGATGGAAAGCACAGGTTCTGTACTGCAGGTTCTTGAATTTCTGTTCTTGAGAACATCAATACGTGGTATAAGTAATTAGTGCCACATAGCAATTATCATGTTTGTGTCTGTGTGCCATTTCATGCCCAACAATAGCACTAAATTAAGACTGAACGTTTGATTGTCGAAGTAAGTTATTCACAACCATTTAAGATGTGATGTGTCATTGGGTGAGTCATAAAATCCTTGTGTTTTTACATCTATTTTCTACATTGAAATTTATTAGAAATTTTTGTGTCAGGGTGGTAGTGGTATTGTTATTTTGTAAGTCACTGAAATTAAGTTTATCTGTGACTGTTTGTCGAGTTTTTTATTGTAGCTCATCCCTCTAACACCTGAGTGTCTTGCACACAAAATTAATAGGAAAATCTTAAAATAATTCAACTACTTTTGACAGTTCCAGAACTCTACTTGTTATTGTTTGCTTTGTTTTCATAGGGCAGGGAGATAGGGTTGTTACATGATGGTAACAAATGTAGTACTTGAATCATGAGTGTCAGTGATGCTGGCAAGGCTTTTTCTAAAAAGGCTGTGCAATGTTTTCTAAAGATGGTCAGGTCTAGATCTGCCTTCTGTCCTCTGACAGAGGCTTTGCTTTGTCCCCTGCACACAAGGGTATTGATAATGGTGCTAACAACAACGAATCCACCTTGATTTGTTGTACAGTCTCCCTAAGGATCACAGTTCTAGTGCTTTACTAGTATATTTATTGGTTTTCTTCGAAGATTCTGTAGCTGCCTATCCTGAGATGAAGGAGATTCAAAGTAGCCACTGACAGCAAACTTCCCAGGTCAGTTTTAAGTTCCTCGTAAGGATTATGTATGGGTTTTGGTGAACCTCTTTATATTGCAGAATTTTTACAGCTCTGTTAGCTCTATAAAGCCACTATCAATGGAAGAATATGCTTTCAAGGCTGTCTACTCTGTGTCCGTCTGATATTTCAGTCTGCGTGCCAAGTGATTGACACTACAACAGTAGCTGCCAAATACCTGTCTTTTGTACCAAGTGTTGGCTTTTTCTGTGTTTGTTAGTTACTAGCAAATTGTGAAGGAATGAAAAAAAATCTCTCATATGAGGTCATTCATGCCAAAATTCATGGCAACTTCCCCTGCCACTTTGCTTCCATGTTTTTGCTACCTGTGTGCCCTTTCCTGCCCACAGTTCTCACTGTAGCATTGTAAAAGCTCCTTGCTGTGCCAGGACTGCTACCCATCTGTTAGTAGCAGCTGGGTAGTATGGCATTTGATCACTAGTCCTTTCCCCAGTGAATTTCTCCTGATGCTCAGTTCTGATCTGAGTTTCTTAAAGAACTTCACTGTCAGTAGCTCATCGTCACTGGCACGTTTCACCTATGTGCCAAGAGCTTTCTTCTGCAAAGGCTTACAGATGGGATCAGTTTAATGTACATGAGTAGTCCTATTATAGTCAATGAGATCTCTTATGTACATGAAGTGCCTTGTATAAGCTTTTGAAGGAGGTTACTTAAAAAATTATCTGAATATACATGTTTTTATACATGGCATTTGTCTTTTGAAGGACTGCTGCTGTGAGGTAGCTCATCTGGCTCATGTGGCTTACTGGAAGGTACCCAGACTTCTGTGTTATCTGTCTGCTCTTTTACACAGATCTTTGTCTTGTCCACCCATGCAGATAAGTGAGGTGTGCCTCCTCACTGTTCAGATATTTCAGTGAGCTCTGCAAGGTGGATGAGCATTGTTAAGAACTATCCTCAGGTCACACATAGTATGGACCTCCATGCCCACAGGTTTGGGGGATTTATAGGCAATTGCACCTATACACCCTGTGTTAAAAAAACTAGCATTCTGCTAACATACATGATCAGTAACACTGTCCTACCTCATTCCTGGTGTCCCCAAAGAGTTTTCAGAAGGAAAAATATGAGTATCTTCTGTCACATTATTTCTTGGGAACCAGTGGGTTTTCTTTCAGATTCAGAAATCTTTTCCAATTCTTTCCCCTACAGAAGTTTCATAACCCTTAACTTATTCAAAGATAGTTTGGCCCTTCTTCCAGTCAAATCCTCAATTGTTCCTTTTGTTTTGGAAAAAAATGTTAATGTCACCTAGGCACGGCCAAATATAATTGTCTGCTCAAATAGTAAGCAGAATGGATTGGATAAACTTGTCCAATTTACCATTTCTGGAGCAGACTATTCTTTCCAGACCAGACATAACAGCAAACAAATCACTTTGTGATGAAAATGTTGCCAAGCATTGGTGACCTCTAGTTCTGTCTTCGGGTCAGTAAGGTTTTCAAGGAAGCCCCTGTGGTTTGGTTGGTCTCACTATTGCAGATTGTGCTGTTAATGCATCTATAAAAACATCTATTAATAGTAATGATGAAGAGCAAGAGTATAACTGTCCTCCAGTGCTTTCAAATATTTATCATACTCTTACACATCTGCTGAAACACATTCCCAGAAGCCTTTAATTTTAACACATTATTGGCAGAAATCCATTTGTTGCCTCCTTTTGCTGTCTCTAACATCATTCCTTTAGTGCTTTTATGCATTTGGTCATTATGTACAGCTAATAAGTGTCCACAAATATTTTCAGGCCTAACCTAAGATGGCTCACTGCTAAAAAAACATAAAAGGTAAAGGTAACAAATCAGGATAAGTAAGGAGGAAAGAAAGAGGGAACCAACACTAAGCCAATGTTACAGACAGAGAAACTGAAGCTGCTGTCCCATGCAGCGTAACGAAGTCTCACTTAGGGCTGTTGCCATTCGTATTTGTCTTTGCTAGCAAACCAGCAATCCTCTCTTCACACTAGCTTTAATGTTTGTCCAGCCTTGCTCTGGGCAGTTTCAGTGCCTCAAAGCTATAGAAAACTAACCTGAAAAGCAGGGAGGGGAGAACAAAACCCTTTCATATAGCTTTTCATACTGAAATGGCTCAGCCAGGGTCAGAGCTGAGACAGGGAGGATGGCAGAACTGAGGCAGCCAGCAGGCAGATCAGCTTTAGGAACTACTGCCTCAGGCAGAAAGCAGATTAGATAGCTTGTCCTTTATCAAGTCTGCAACAGAGCCAAGAATGAATCAAAATTGAGTCCAAGCTCAGTGCCTAACACATAGAAATAACTCTCCTCTTGATTTTGCCATTTAGTGTTCTTTTTCACTAACTGGTTTGACCCTTGAATATATAAATGTGCCCAAGAAAAGTATCTTATTTCTTTCTGTCTCTTGTTTTTATTTGTAAACAACTTTGCATGCTTTTGTTTTTATTTGTGTATGTATATTTTACAAACTTAGATTACAAAATAAGACAGGAATATAAGTGTTTAGATGAAGAATGCAGTGTGTCAGTTTTCAGGTACACAATAGACAGCTTGGCTTTAAAGGTATTTTTGTAATGTTAGAAAAATACGGTAAAAATACATAATTAAAATGGTATAAAACCTGGATGTGTTTCAGTTTAAAAGGGCTAGTTTTTGGATAGGGAAACTTATGTTCAAATACACATATATTTTTGTGTGGCCAAAAGTGTAGCAGCACCACATAAATGGTTATATATCAAAGGAAACACACTATATAATATAGTTGTGCAAAAAAAAAATACTATCACTAGAAAGCTGATAATAAATGGTTGTCTGGAGTGTTTAAAAAATGGCAAAGTCTAGACTTCAAAAATATGTTAATTGAAATAGATTTTTTTTTTTTTTAAAATACAGACAAACATGTAAGAAATAGAGTTGGCATTTACTTGCACAACAATGCTAAAAAGTATTCCAAGTTAAATGATGTAGAAGAAATGGCCCTGGATTATGTGGCTATCAGGGTAATAAAAGGACAATACGAATTAGCATGCCAAATCTTTAATACCGTACCAATCCAATTCTCTCCTTTGGTAATTCTTTATTGTAGTCATAGTAACAAAAGAAGGAAACTTAAGTCACCCAGGCATTTGCAGTTCCTTTTATTTTTCTTAAATAAGTCTCAATTTCTCTATCTAAGAACCTCTGTTTTCTACTTGTAGCACTTGTAATCATACTTTCCTACATTTAAATATGACAGAATATCCTTAGGTATTAATTCATTCCTACGTAGCTCATCTAGATTTCATTTTAAAAGGCTTGCTTTTACTTTCATTATTTTATGAAGAGGCCTTCAAAATAAGCTGCACCATTCAGAATTTAAATATATATGCATAATGAAAGTGCTCACCTAGAATAGCATAGTTATTTTGAGGGATGTACTTTTAGAAATAGTTTAAAAGATTTTCATGCTAAAGCAAAAAAAAGTTAAAGAAGGTAGTGATTAGAAAGCTCCAGGAAAGGTCTTAAAACATATGATGAATCATAGACTAATTCAGGGTGGAAATGGCCCAGGACATCTCCAGTCCAACCCGCTGCTCAAAGCAGAGTCAGTCCTGAGGGCAGCCCAGGCTGCTCAGGGCTTGATCCAGTTGGGTCTTGAAAGCCTCCAAGGCTGGAGGCTGCACAGCCTCTTTGGGCAGCCTGTTCCACTGCTTGACTGCCACCATAGTAAAAGAGCATTTTCCTATTTCCAGTGGGACCTCCCCTGTTTCAGTTTATGTCTGTTGTCTCTCACCCTCCTGCCATGGACTGTGGTAGCTGTGTTTTCTTGCTAAAGTTTCCATAGGCAGTGGGGGACTGCTGTTCGGTCCCCCTGAAGCCATCCCTTCTCCCAGCCAAACAAGCCTCAGCCTCTCCTCCCAGGAGACCTGCACAGCTGCTCCAGCTCCCAACCATCTTGGCAGCCCTCCTCTGAACTTGCTCCAGTTTAACAATGTCTTCCTTTCCTGTTCAAGAGGCCCAAAACTGGACACCATATCCTAGATATGATCTAACAGCGCTAAGTAAAGGGAAGAGACAGCTCACTTGCCACCGTGTATGTTTCTGATGATACAGCCCCAAACACTGCTACCCTTCATTACTGCCAGAGCGTGTTGATCTTTAGCTTATGGTCCACTAGGGTCTTCCATACAGAGGTGGTCCACAGCCAGCCAGTCCCCAGCCTGGACCAATGCAAGAGTTTCATCCATTCAAGATGCACAACTTTACATTTGTCCTTGTTTTGTTTCTTACGGTTCCTGTGAGCCCACCCCTCCAGCCTGCCTAGGTGCTTCTGGATGGTGGCCATGCCTTCAAGCAGATTGGCTGCATGCACCAATTAGGTGTCATCTGAAAGTTCAGTAAAGGTGAACTCTGACTTCTCCTCTAGGTCACTGAAAAAGATATTAGACAAGGGAGGTCCTAGGGTAAACCCCTGAAAAATTCATAACTGGCCTCCAGGTAGAGCACGCACCATTAACCACCCACCCTTTGGGCCTCAGGGCCCAGACAGGTTTTCACCCGTCTAATAGACCACCCATCCAGACCCACCACCCATAATGCTCCAACTTGGATACCAGGATGCTGTGGGAAAGGAAATAGTACTTCTAGATACTTTTATGACCAGAATCCATATTTCTGTACTACAGAAAAAGCTCTTTACTAAATGATACTGCAATATTTTAAGGTCACAGATCTATAAATATTTACTCTGACAAAAGTCTATTCATTTTTTTGCACATTGTATATAATGCAGTTTGTTGATTTCTATACAGTAAATAGCATAGTGTTTCTTCTCTTTCTATCTTGTATAGCAACAAGAGTGACAAATAGCAGAACTGTACTCAAATAACATGTCATTATCATAGTTTAAAACCACCATAACAAATGCATCATCTTGTCATTGATCATAGCTGTTTCAAGAATCATTTCTATTAAAATCTGTTTATTTTGTTCCTATCATAGTCTGCGAAACTGTATAGGTGTGTAGAACAGAAGAGGTTAGGGAATGGGAGTTTTGGGCTGGGAGATAACCTGAGCAGTTTTTGAGGCGAGAGCCCTAGAGTATTTGATACAATAGGCAGGATGGATTTTCCAAGTTATAAAGAGACATCTCTCCTCCTTGCCTTCTTGATGGGTGGCATCACTAACTGATTTGAAGTCAAGGATGCACAGAAGTGTGTTCCTATTAGATTTCAGGGATCATCTCCATCCTTATACAATTTTCTTCACCACCACAGTTAAAGGCACTTGCCGTTGTGACCCAGACCCAGACTCCTGGAGCAGTGAGTGGCCCAAGAGCCAACTTCCTCAGTGCAGACAAATAGATTTGGGCCACTGGAGGCTGTCATATGTTCATACAGAGCCCCTTGTGTAATGTGCTTGTTTCAGAGCAGGTGACTGGAAACTTGGAAAATATCCTCTCTTTCCCACCTTCCCCCTCAGAAAAGAGCTGGTACCTGCATAGCAGAGTCATGAAGGTTCAGCAGCATCCCAAACACAACTGAGAAGCACTAGAAGTGCTGCTGCCTACTCATCAGAAGTCCAAGCTCAGCAGTCTCAGATTTCAATCACCCCAAATATTTGGCTGCAGCAAGCCACAGTGAAATCCCCAGGAGAAGGATTTCTGAACATTGGCCATGCTTTCTTTAATTTGTCTCTTATTCTCCTTTTTTTTCTACATTTGCACCACTGTTTCCCTCTTAAAGCTTTTCTTTCTTTTCACATGATATGTGGTGCTACCTGAAATGGCTTTTCTTTTCTAACCAAACACTTCAGCTGGGGGAGCATAGTGTATTGAACCTGGCAAAGATTATATCAATATGAAGGAATGCAAAATTACATAAGAAATATAGGTATATCAATTAAAAAAATCCTCAGTTTGAGGTAAAATTTTCTCTATATGAAAAGCTCTAAGCAAAATGTCTCACTGGAAGCTTAAGAATTGTATCAAAAGAAAAATCTCATTATAGCATTTACATACCACACAAATATTTATGTGTGTGTTTGTTTCTTTTTTAATGTAGAGAATCACTTCATTATTCTCCCTTAACAGCACTACCAATCTTATATTTTACTTGCTTAAAAAGCTTTCCAAATGTTGGGACTGACCATTTTCACAGTGGATTCCATGTAAATACTTTCACTGTGCCTTCTGTAGTGTGTCAGGACTTTTCCTGTAAATTGTTAGACAGAGTCTGTTTAGACTGTAGACTGTCTCTTCATTGCAGAAGCATGTGTTTCTCCTTTTCTATTCTTTGCTCACTTTTGACAGGTTGATTTCTTCTGCACCACCATCTTTTTGCAGTGTGATTGTGTAATTCTTTCCTCTGAGTCATTTGAAGTCATGTGAAGTTTTTCTCCCTAAAATTTTTAATATCTTTTACCAGGATTTTCCAACATGTAAATAATCTGAAGAAAGTAAAGAGAGGACAAATCTGAAAGAGCAAAGGAACCTAATACTTGCTTTAGGGCTCTGTGTCCCTATCTGCAGCCTTTCTTTATAACTCCCCTAAGTGGCTGCGTAACATTGGAGCCACCTGAATTCTTTAGCTGTTGTGCATTTTTCTGAACCCTCAGCATGTTGCCACACTGGTATGGCTGTCCAGCTGATATCAAATGGAGCAGACTTAGGTGGTGCTGGGTTGGAGGGAGAGCAGACTGAACCTGTAGCTGTCTTTAGCCACCCATACATGTAAAAACCCCAGTATTTCCTGAAGGCTTTAAATTATTTTTTCCTGGGCATCCCAGAACTAGCTTAGCGTGGAGTGGCCCAGCTGTAATTTACATTTAAGCCTAATTTGGATTCACAAGCAAGGCATTCCTCAGTCTGTTTCACCTGAGGGTCTCTATCCAGCTGGCATGCTCTTAGCATGACTAATGGTGCAGGCTGTGCGTGAAGTACAGCAGCAGCAGGAGGTGATGGGAGTCCTCATTCATTCCTCCAACAGGAGTATGAGTCGGCAATGTGGGCAGCCTGGGCTCAATCTCTGCCTGGAAGAAGGGGTTTATGCCCACTTTTCACCTCAATCTTCCACTTAAAAGCTATTCTAATATGGCTTTCCTCTGTGAAACAGCTCTGCATTTTAAAGGAATATGTACTTATTTCCATAAGTAAATGGGAGGAGGTGGGGAGGAGCGTGCACAGAATTTGTGCCAGGATAGTCATGTTATTTTGGTGTCCCTGGGGCAGTTAGAGCTCTTGCCTGGTAAAAGAAGAGCGAAGACTTCTAGGCCTTGCTAGTGGTTATTTAAAAGCTTTACCTGATGACTGATAAACAAAAAATTCATGAACGTTAGCCTCCTGGCTGTTGTAAATCTCAGCTGGATGCCTAATGCCACTCACAGGTGGAAGAGGAAAAGGGATGTACCTGCCTTGGTAGGAAGTGTACTTGCCTCTCTTTCTCCCAACCACCCTCCCTCTAACAGATCTTTTATGTCTTTTTCTGGATTTAGACCCCAAATTTAGGCTTCAGTCCTTGCATTCCCAAACTATGCTGATACCAAAGAGCATAAAATGAGATTTGCCCTAAGGCACAGAACCCAGCATATGCATTTAAAAAGCTTTGTGTGCACACAGCTGGCTATTACAGTGGTATTTGAAAATGAGCAAAAATGGATGTCATTATGCACATTTGACAGCAGTGTGTACAGAGCATGCAAAGAACAGGTCTTGTGGCTTGCGTGTCTCATTCAGAATGCAAAGCAGTGAATAGGAGAGGCTAAATCAAGATAATTTGGACACTTCAGAGTGTTTGCATGCCATTTCGTAGAATCCCTTTTCTTAAGAGTTTTTAATGTGAGTGTTCTTGAAAGGCAAAAGGCACTTAAATTACTGGTATGTGTATAAATGTGAATTTTTGCTTAACAGAATGTGTGTGCTGTTTGTTTTTTTAAAATGTTTAATAAATGTTTTTACTAAAGGTGTACACTAAGTACATGGAAGATAAAAGAAGTGCCTAATCTTTTTAACTTTTCCAACACAAAACTTCAACAAGATATTACTGCAAAGCAACTACCTCAGAATAAAATTGGAAGGATTAGAGTAGCATTAATCTAGCTCTCTGAATAAGGGCTAGCTCAAGTTATTGTTTACACTGCTCAGAACATTATCTAATCTTTATAACATTGATTTCAGGTATAGTTGGGATGGGTGTGTGGTGGTTGATAGGCTACATAGCACGGTGGCAAGCTAAGGGCAGATTTTTGTGCTGTTTGTGCACAGCAAAGTCAGTATATGATCTAGAATTTTAGTGTCGTGATGAGACAACCATCAGGGACAGAGATAACATTTTAAAAAGAGACTTTTTTTCATTAAGGTAGGACTACACATGTGGAAGACTCAAACATACAGGATATCTGTAAGTTCTAACAGAGTAATTTAGCCAACAGGTTGTTTCTAATCAGGTTAAAGCAGAAAAGCTGTGAATTGTGAGGCAACTGAGGGGAGGATCAAGATGTTGAGAGATTAAGATTTATCACCAAAGTATATTTTCCCAGATTTGAAAGGAACAGAGAGGTCCTTTTTTTCACTTGTAACACCACTGTAAAAGTATCTAAGACAGTCCATTTACTAGTTTATCTTGAAACTTCAGAAACTTGAAAGTGTGTTATATGGGAAGTATAGTACTGCATAAGCCCTCAGATTTCAACCAGCAAAATAAAAGGGAAATTTAATACCCCAATAGTATTAACATTGTATTTACAGCTGCTGCTGCTGCCCACATGAAAAAATGTTTCCCAGGGGCTGAGATCAAAGGTACTGCCACAGTGTGACATACTATGGGACTACACTATAATAATTTTACAGATTTAGCAGATTGTTTCCAATGAAAATGTGTGTGATATAAACTGCAGGTGTTCATAAACAGAGAATAAAGGATTTTTTTTTTTAATAAAGGTTAAATTTTAAATTAGCTATTTGCTTCAGCTGTGCAACAGCCTCATGTTTGATCCTAGAAAAGTACCTCCTTTATCTATAATTTTCAAGGAACACATATAATCCAAATATCCCAGAATTTTGGTGCGACTATGAATCCTGTGTAACTGCTAGCCTCCTCTTTCATATTAAACCAATAGGTTGCTAGAAGTTTGTTGTCTGTGTTTGCTATAGTTTTTTTTAGTTAGTTTTTTGTAATGCTGTTAGGTGGCTTGTATGCAAGGAAGTTTATATGCAAGCAGAGAGCTCTTTATTAAAATTGAGGCAAAGCCCCCACAGTTATTGCACTTTGCAGAATGTCTTAGCTGAAGGAAACTAGGCTGTCCCTCTTTGTTTTATTTTGCCACCCTGACCTAAATGAGGGAAGCATCATATCCAAAAGGACTTAGAAATGGCAGCATGCTACTTGCCAGATGCTGTGGGTATGTCATCAGAATGGTTTGCAGGCATTTAGCCTCCTGACTCTATTAATTTTAATGGGAGTCAGGCAGTTCAACCTCCATATACCATGCTCCAAACGTATCCATTGAAGTCTGGCAAACAAGCCCTGAGGCTTCCTTGTAAAAGTCTTTGAAACTGCTGCTCCTCTCCTGTAAGATTTGTGATGAAAAACATGCCAGAAAACTGCCCACTACACCAAGATTTCCATGCAAAAGCTGTGCCTGAATATAGATAGATCTGATGTTTTGGCACACTACTAAAATCAAAGCAATGTGAGGCAAAGAAGGGTAATATGAGAGGTGTTTGCTTCCCATGGGCAATGAACTGGCTGGCTTTGTAGATGCATCTTCAGGCAGGCATTTTCTTTACACGTGATATCAAAAGCTACTGAGAAACACCTGAACCAGGCACCACAGTTCACATCCCCAGCCCTGACAAAGCATTGCTGATTTATTGTGTTGTTCTGGTCTGGTGCAAAGTGGCTGTACAGCCAGTTTATCTCTCTTCTGGGAGTGTGGAAGGATATTCATGTATTACAGAAAGCTGACCATAAAAATCTCCCTTTCAGCTCCTCTCTCAGTAGGGAGAATGACTGCATCCCTGTGGCCCCCAGTTATGTGGGAAGCAGGAATTGGGGGAGCTGCCCTTGCAGCAGCTGATCAGCTGGTTACCTGTGAGAGGAGACTCAGCCACATCTGGGAATAGGGCCCCAGGGAGCTCATTCTTCATGCCTTCTGCCATGTGTGGTCTTATCTATGATAAAGTCTGAAGGTAATATTTATTCCTACATAGATATTGCAACAGGATCACAGATGGTGCAAAAATGGTTTCTGGAATGCAAATAAAAAGGGGCAGGAAGCCAGCCTCCATTGCTTTCTTACTTGCACCGCCATACATTTGAAATAATATTAGTCCCATCATCAGAGCTACTCACTATGAAGCTCCTGGGAGAAAAAAGTCAAGTTCTTTCTTACTTCCAAAGATACCTTAAATTCCTTGATTCTTCAAATGGATAAGTGAAGATAGATGGTTCCATGTTAAGCCAGTTTGCAGCTACTCTCATGCATGCTCAGAATCACCAAGTATTAACAATTGCCTATTTTTTCACTTCCTGTATTCCTGCAGCTGTGTGGTCCCCTGCAGACTGGGCTGCCTTCCACAAGCCATAAAACAACTTGAGAACTGCCCTGGTTCAGGCTTTTTTAAAAATTCGCCTTGACTGCAGTAATTGGCCAGAAGTGCAGCAGTGCAGGATGGCAAAAAGCAGCCATATCGCAACTAAGAATCTGCCCACAAATGGCTTGATTTTAATCAGGTGCAGTGCAAGGTATGTCAGGTAACAGATGTCCTTGTTAGGAGAACTTGTTCAAATTTTTCATGGTAGCATGGAGGGATATTTCACTGTTTACTTCTTTGTCCTCATTAATACAAAGTATCTAGCAGAGAAAATATGTGGCTGGATAAGGGAAACTGAACTTCAGGCTTTAGGCTACGTGATCCCTGCAGAGAAAGAGGTATCTCCTCACATGCTGCCTGTGCCGTTGCAACCGTGTTGTACACAAGCAATGTTGTGTGTGTGCTGACACAGGAGCCAGCAAGAGTGAATTTACTAGCCCTTTCTTATCACTCACTGACTGCAACAGGGAGCTGGAGGATAGATGAGAGCAAATGGGTAAAGGTACACGTGGCACACTGCGTCCCTTGCCACCATGGCAGGCCATGTTTCTACCTCTGCTACCCTGACCTGCAGGATTTGTTTGCCTGTCTGTCACTCAAAATGATCTTTATTTGCTTTACCAGCAGTTTTACTCTCTGGAGAGGTACCATCCATTGCCACTTGCCATCTCTGGGAGTAAGATACTGCCACTCTTTACATGTAAATAGTCATTCTGTTTTTAACTTTTTCATTTTTTCTTGAATCAACACATAAACTGTAGTTTATATTTTTATGCTGCTTCATGGTTTTTTTTCTGGCTCCTACAAGAAACGTGGTGAACTAATATTTCAATGAATAATATTTTTAATTCTTCAGGAAACGAGTTAAGCATTTTTAGAGGCCTCTAAGCTTTACACATGGCTTTCAAGGATGGTGCGTAGCTTTCTGTGCATGTTTTAGAAGTGTAAGTTTTCTCTTCCAGAATAAACAAAATGCAATTCAAAAAACCCCAGACAAACTCTTTATCAGATAGAGCAACTGGAATGAAACTTTTTATCCAACTTCCTAATGTTTGCATGATCAAAATTAAATGGAACATCACACAAACTTAAAAATGAAAAATTACAAAGCTAAGAATAGACTTGTTTGCGCTGTTTTTTAGCAAACTGTGATTATTCATCTGAGAGGTAGTATGATTTTAAGATTGCTTTTAAAATAAGTTTGTGTTCTTTTTGCTAAGGATACTGGTTGGCAAGGTGTACACACTCAAAATAACACTAATATCTTGTTCTTGCAGCAGGGAACGCAAAAAAAGCCACTTGTGGTCATATGTTGCATGTTGATCCATTCAGAGATGGCACATACTACAGTCTGACCCCAACCAGCAAGATTCATTGTTAATTCAATGGCTCACAAAGAGGTATGATGACAACAGAGATTTTTAAAATAATGTTTTCCTCAAAATAGCACTCCCTAAGCCAAAATATAGCACTCCCTAAGCTGTGGATCAAGTGTTGATCTCAGCATTTTTTCTTGATAAAGCTTGTCACTGCCATTGCTGTGTCTTACAGATTAGTCAGATCTTCTATGTGGTTCTGCAAGATTTTGTATTGTTTTCAGAAGGCTTTCAATTGTCTGTTTCGATTTAGTTACTGGCATATTGAAAAGGTGAAACAATTTCCGCTGGCTCAGTGACGCCAGATTTTTTCCTGTCATCTTTGAAAATAGGTACTCACCTGGATGGCTTTATTCCACTGGGTTATAGGAGAAAGGTTTCATAACTGTGTTCTGCGCATGATTTTCTGTATGTCCAGTTTGGCTCATTGACTAAGACTTCAGAAAATGTCAAGACCCTGTGATCAAAATGAAACTCTGCTGCTTATTTGTGCTAGGCAGAAATTCATTGCTAGAATAAGATTTTTAAAATGATTGAAAATCTGAAGTAAAAGTTAAAAGATTCCCATGTTCTTAAAATCATAGCAATGATTGTAAGAAAAAAACCCAGACTATCTGCTTGTTCTTTCTGTCAACATATAGTAACAATGTGAAGTACAGTTACAATGTACATATACAATGCAATAACAGTTCTGGTTTTTAATTTTGTTTCTTGCATCAGTTCTTTTTTAAGTTATTACCATTGATGTTTATACAAACTAATTTTTTTTTTCTTGAAAATCAACTTTATTGTTTTGGTTTACTATTTTCTCCTGATGAAGCAGAAATTTTCCTGTATCAAATGTTTCACTCTGAAAAATTGCATGACCTTACAGCACAGCTTTCATCAGAATAACAAAGCAGGTTAATTTACCAAAGTCAGAAGATGCAGAATAATGTCATTTTAACTATATTTCAGCAACTATATTTTTCAAACCGAAAACTGAACCATTAATCAATGCCAAAAATGTCACAAAAATATGCATCTTCTGCACTTCTCAGCACCTATGAAACTAATAGTTATTAATTCCACCAGTTCTACGCTGAAAACCCACCTATTTGCATTACAATTACTGGTTAATATATGGTACAAATGTTAATGGATCTGAAACTCATCTCTATTTAAGTACTGGAATATTAAGCCATAGATACACTAATTTCATGAAAAGTTGGCAGGTTGGTATTGGGATTTTCTACTATGTAAATGGCTCAAGATTGCTTTAAACTCTTAAAACAGGCATACCCAGCAGCCATACACAAAGACACGAGGAACATGTAAGTGAACTGCAAATGGAGATATAGTAATACTGTTTGCTAAAGCAGTTTACAAAACACAATGTAACAGCATTATATGAAATATTAGTCTTTCTGTCAATAATTTATTTATGAAACATAAACCCTCTTTCCCCAATTCTTGTTTTAACACTTGCTTGTTACATATTTTCAGTATTTGCAAGATATGAAAAAGTGTGACTATTATGTAAATAATTTAATTGTCTGTGTAGTAAAAAAATGTCATGGATCAATCTTATCACATCTCTGATAGGTAAGAATGTTTGTATATCTCTTTTCTGCTGTTCATATTTCCCCTTACCCATATTAATTGTAAACAAATTAAATAACACCAAGTTTTGTAACTGTAGCCCACTCCAGAGGAGACCTTAGAAGGAATTAAGGTGTTCAAATTATTTATCAAAAAGTAAAAAAATCCTCTTTCTGTGGCACCTTAACTTGAATTTGCAACACCTGCCTGCTCCCCCCAGGTGTTTCTTAGGGCCCTCCAGGTCTTTTTCCATGCTGGGTTCTCCTTGTCTGGGGGATGAGAGTAGCTGGCGTGTTCAGCTTCTCTGGAATCTGGGCATTGGCTATACAGCTCCTGGCAGTCCTGCTGACCTGTTGCACACACATGCGGAGTGCCTGCAGGTACTAAGAAAATCTCAAAAAGGCAAAGTTTCTTATGAAATTACTCATATTACTGCAGGGTGGATGTGTGTGTCATTTTTTGTTGGTTGGGGATTTTTTTTTTAAAACAAAGGTGGTGCCAGAACTGGCACCCACTTGCTGTAACAGTAATTAATGTGCTAATCTAGAAAGGAAAGGCATTGATACCCACTCCCTATGCTATCCTCTCCCCTACTTCTTTGCAGGAGTATATTTTTCGGAGGCCTGCTCTTCTAAAGGCAGCCAGACAGAGGCAGGTGGGAGTTCTGGAGTAGTTATTCAGCAGCTGGGTCTGATTACATTTTGCTGCTGCTCTTCAGCTGATAACAATTGCAAACACCTGTTGTGCTTTCTGCTCACGCAATTTCTGCAAGCTGAGCTCTCGGTGTGCTTTTTAGCATGCTTGCGCTAGCACAGAGGTCTTCTAGTGCATGCAGAGTTGTGAACTTCGCATTCCTCTTTTCCTTTGACATTCCTGTGGCAGTAAGATGTTCTTGTTTTAAAGAAGCAAGTTGCTGAACTGTGATCTTCTTTGTCAGAAAGGGTAAGAGTATACTTTAAAGTAAGAAAATTTGCAGTGTGTGGAAGGCTAGGAAAAAACACAGTAGGCTACAAATGTTTTAAGGTATTTATGTAGCCTCTGAGAAAATTAAGAGATGGTTTAATGTTTTTGTGGTTGTTATGTCTAATGGGGGCTGAGGGACAAAGAATATTATTGCTACACCTATGGATGGTCCACTTGTGACCTGTATCAAAAGTCAGCAGCTGCTTGTGTGCAGCTATGTATCTCTCTGGCTCTTTGTTTTGTCTCTGTGTGTCCCATATCTATGTGATCTGTGTCTATGGCAATTTTGAAAAGAATGTTCTGTGGCCAAGATCCAGAAAGTTTTGAAATGGCAATTTTGAAACTGCAGCAGCCTCCGGTTGCCCTTAAGGAAGAAGCACTGTAAGACACAGACAGGTACTGTTTTCTGGCACTCCTTTTCCCATCTCCTTTATTTGGTTTCATCAAGTTTAATAAATCCAATGTCAGTGAATGTGATAATCTGGCAAGTACAGCTAATCAGATACTTAATCGGATACTGAGCTGTGTTTAAATACAGCTCTTTTCCCAAGACACAAACCATAGGAGCTTGTTTTAAATGAACAAACTAATTGTTCCCACAAAATGTGGCTGCAGTATATCCATCCCATCAGTAGCTTGTACCCCTCATAAGCTTCTCAGAAAGAAAACATTGGAACAATAATCTCTTAAAAAGAAAATAAAAATCTAGTTAGAGGTTAGACTATTTGCTCAGGTTTTAGAAAACTAAGGCTGAAGTCCCTTCTCTGATGGAAAAGTTTGAACCCTATTTAACTATCTCCAGTGGGAATGCTTTAAGCCATGGAGTGGAAAAGTATTCTGTGATGAAATTCTTTCAGATTTGCTTGTGGAATTGTTCAGTTAGCCATTTAAATGATGGCATGTTTAATGTAAAATACAAAGTGTGTTTGGCCAGTTGTTCCTATTCTGAATAAATGCTCTGACTCTTAGGTTATGCAGTTACATTTGCACTCTCTGGACCCAATTTTCTGACATTGACTGTAAGATGGCTCAATGATCTCTTTCTTTCTCACTCTCGCTGACCTGGGAAGTAATTTTTCTACACAAGCAGTACTAATTCTATGGATAAAGATGCCAGGGCACCCTGTAAACCTGTAGAGTTTACTTTTCCTGTTTTATCACCTTCAGCAGAGATAGGAATTTAAAGCTGTGTTTTATTTCTTGGCCAGGTGCTCCACTACTGGTGCTGCTGGGGTAGAGGAGACCCCTCCCTTCTCTCCCAGATAGGTGGGATTTAAAGTGGGGAATGGGTGGGTTTTTTTGAAGAACACAAATAAGAATGATAAGAAAAATAGAACACTTCATAGGCTTAGAAAGCCTGGCAAGGAAGGGGATCACCTCTTCGGCAGATCCTGGTAGGGCTTGGGTCTACGCCCTTTGCTTAACACTGCCAAGGTTTGGGCAGTTATGGGCAAGCCCAGAAGCAAATCTTTCCCTTTGTGCAGAAAAAGTCTCATCCACCTGCCTAACCCCTTCAAGAAATATAGGTAACTCGGAGGGTAGGTGGGAGCCAAACAGGATTTCTGAGAATGAAGCTTTCAGGCTAATGTGTTCAAATTGCCTGAATGCCTTTATGCTAGCTCTAAACTGTCATTGCTAACTCCGGTTTTCTAAAATAAGGCAAATAGATAAATGTGGATGAGTAAAATGCTGTTTCTGCAAACATTTACTCCTATACTACTGCCAGGAGCCTTTTACAGCTCAATAGGGATTTTTTTCCTATTAGTTACTGGTTAAGCAGAGGAACAAATGTAGTGGTTTGAAGCCTATAAATGCATGGCTATTTCTAAGCTGCTCCTGTTCTACAAGCAAAGTACTTCTATCTCCACGGATTTGATGTGCCATATTGTGTACAGCATCAAGTATTCAGAATGATTTGTCTGACAGTATTTCTGAAGAAAGTAATCAATCACCAGTTGAAACTGCAAATGGGTGCTTGTTCAAGTTTAGTAATTTCAGTCCCTGTCTTCAGATTTATCTACAGATTCATATGTTACATTAGGCATAATAACCCCCCATCTTTTAAATGTGCAAAATGTCATTATATTTTGAACACCATAGCAATACGACAAGGATGCCAAGAAAAACTATTTACAAGCATTACTTTAATACTATTTAAATGAGACAAAATAACTTGGCAAAAATTGTTTTGCTAAAGAAGAAAATGTTTTGATTCTCTAATACCAAAATCTGGAAAAATACTTCATTTTAAATATTTAAAGGCAGCACTTCAAATCTAGAATCAAATTACTAAAAGTAAATTCATAAGGCATGCTTTCTTTAATGGTGGATAATTAGGATAATTCCTATTTCCAAGTAAATGCAAAGAAAAATTAGTTTTGCTGAATTAGATCTTCTTGCAATCATTTCAACCCCTCTGTACTTTAGTATGATTGTAATTGCCTGGGATGTTATTCCCTTTTAATATGGTCAAAATAGGTGCAAAGCTATAGAATTAATTTTTTTTTCAGTATTAGCATCAGCTGCAAAGTAGGTGCATAAATCTGTATTTTACTAAAAAAGAATATAAGGACAGTGCTGGTTCAATTTGCTTCCTAAGCAAGTATCTCTCCTATGTTATATATATGCTTTTATATTTGCCTTCTATTGCTCTTCCCACCAAAGATGTTTTTTTTTTTTTTTTTTTTTTGGGGGGGGGGGGTGGTGGATAAAAAAAAAATCATCTATTTAGCTCCTTGAAACAGCAGGGTGATGAAGTGGGGTATGATTTGCCCTCCACCCCCCATGCTCTAGTACATCATAATTTTATGGCTATATATTGTTTGGAGCCAACATCAGCATTACAATAACATGTATGAAAAGTTTTCTGCCATCTTGTGTGATGCTTACAATATTTATTAGGATGGAAAAGGGAAATTTATTGCCACCTTTTACAAAATCTTGTGCAAGTACAGTGTATCCATTCAGTGATGTATGTTATTTACAATCTAACTTTAGATGCTTTTGCAACAATAGAATAATGTGCAATTTGAAAACCGCCAGAAGTAGTTTGAATTCCTTTTTATTTATTTTTACCTTGCTTTAATTAGAAAGTATCAAAATGCATGAGAAGAGAAAAAACACTACTAGCCTTCTAACTTTTAAAATAGCGTTGAGGTCAACTGATATGCCTAATGCTGGTCTCTTCTGAATGCAAGCATTTGGCAGTGCCAAAGGCCAGGGCAACTCAAAAGAACAGAGAAACAGTGGATTAATTTGGCTGAAAATACAAAAAAGATTTCTTTTGTGACCAAGTCACAGCAAGACCTAAGGTCACTCATAAAGCTCTAGGCCAACCAGGATGTTAGATGGGAAAATAACCTGTGCCCTGGTAGGACAGAGGCTAAAAGTCCTGAAATACTCAACGGCCAAGAGAAGGTGCTTGCAGGACTGCAGCAACCTTGACATTTCTATCACTTTGGTCTCAGGCTTCTCCTGTGTCGGCAACTGATGCCAAACCCCAAAGTTATGCTGGTAGTGAAGACTGCAACATATCTTCTGACTGTTTAGAAACAACTGGGAGCTTTGCCTTCCTCCTTCTCCTCCTCCTCCTTCTTTTCTCATACCACCCCTGCTGCCATGTATGTTACGTCCACGTTTCGTAAGAACCAAGATGTGCCTTTTTTGAATGAAACTCCCTGAAGAATCTGTCTGTGCATGGTAATATAAAGGTGCAGAAGTGATTTTGAAATATATTTGCAGCAAATGTGATTAGATTTTAGTGAGTTGACTTCTTTGTCCCTGGCTTATTTCACTTATTGTTTAGTATTTCTTCCCTGCCTACAATATTTCCTTTGTTATTGGATGCTTGCTTTTTAATAATAAAATGCATGATCCTGTCCTTGATAGTTAACTAGTTACTATGGCCATGTTTTCCTTAGACTTTTAAATACAGAATGCCTGTTCTTTACCTATGTGAATGAGGGGAGGAAAAAAATCTCCTGTGCTTCAGCACAAAGCTACCAGTGTGGGAAAGTAGGTGGGGAGTGCAGTGCTGGTGCTCTGGGCTGCTGCTTCTGTGGTCCCCGATTCCAGGACTGTGTGCTGCATGTAGTAGCATCTCTAGTACATGACTCAAGTATCCAAAACTCCATGTAAATATACTGATCAAAACCAGGTGTGAGTGGAAATGGAGGAGCACTCTGGCTTTTGCAGCAAGTATAATTTTGTAGTCCATTGTGAACTTCAACACTGGCTATATTTGATAACTATGTATTTATATATGAAGGGCTAGGATGGCGGTTTCCGAGCTCTGGACTGTGAAGTTGTGGTGTGTGGCCTTTGCAGCTATGTTAAACAAAACAACAGTTATGAATTCACAAGGCTTGAGCTTAGTGTGACCATGTGGTTTCCCTGGTGGCTCATGTGCCTCCTGGTCTATAGGAGGTGCTGAGCAATTAGGCTAAATAAGGAAAACGTGGCTAGTTTGTTGGGAGCTTCAGGAACGTGAGACACAAGAATAATGATCCTGATGAATTTCAGGCCCATTTAAGTGAACAGGGAACTTGCTGCACCTTGTTTTCATTGAGCCTAAATGTCACTTTCTTTCCTTGACTTATCTTTCTTCCTGCCAAGATATGTAGGCCCCATATTAACAGTCAGCATGGGGAATATGGGTGATGATTTCCACAAAAACACAATGAAATGTCTTTAGTTTGGCACAAAATATGCTTCTCTTTTTCCCCAGGCTGTTGCAAAGCTAAACATGTATGAAGATGTATCTTCACTTGTGTAAATATTCATTTTGGGAATTTCATTAACATAAGCATAGGTTTTAACCTCTTTCATTCCAGAGGAGATTTTGTATGTTGAAGCAGAATCTCTATTTTGCAACACATACAGTCCTCTAAACCACCATGTAACTTCTGTGACATAATAATCGGGTGTTGCTTCTAATCGGTTAACAGGGAAGGAAAAAAGAGAAGGGAGTCCTATTTTTTTTTGAGATGTTTTTATTCTGTTGCAATGTGCTCTGAACACACTTCTTGTTGAGCTTTTTTTTTTTTTTCACTTCTGGGGAGAAAAACAGGATATGAAGTGTTTGTAGTGGCACTAAAATGGCTTGTATGCATATTTAAAAAAAAAAAAAAAATCCTGAAATTACAATGGTTTGATTCTTGCACCTAAGCGTTCAGGTGACACCAGCCCTAGAGGCTTTGCCAGGAACTGGGCATGGGACTTTCCTGATGTAGGTGCCTGCTCCTTAGCTGCTTAGTTCCTTTTAGTCTTTGGAGAGAAAGAAAACTTCAGGGTGCAATTCTTCTGACTTGTTTCAGATGCCTTCTTCATGGGAAAATTAATTTATTAGCTAGAAGTATTGCTTCCTATTGTCTACGAAGGGACATTATTTCAAATCTAGACAGGTACATTTAGTGACATAATTGGAGCCACGCAGGGTCCTTCACTGCCACTTCAACACTTCATTAAAAAAAACCAAAAAACAACCCCGTGTTGCAAACTAGCTCTATTTTAATTCATTACACTAATAGTCAAAGCAACAGTATCATTATGGTCTCTTAGCTGCAAGAGGAGATTGAAGATGCAGAAAGATTAAGACCAAAACCTTTGCTGATTTTTAAGGTGTTTCAGTGTCTAAAGATGTCATCAAATGCAGCTACAAATATTGAGGGACTACTGAAAGAAATGGGACTTCCATTTTCAAGTAATTTCTAAACATGCTACTCATCCATAGCATTGGTAGTGGATAACATTGGTAATGTGAATCGAAGTTCCTTACACAGCCAATCACATTTTAAAAAAAAGTTTGGTTTGACATGTTAGCTGCTACCCCTGCAAGTGGGGTGCTTACATAAGTAGTTTAATTAGAAGCTTCAGTATTCTAACCAACTGGAGTGATTTTGTTGTTTCCTCACCCCACTCTCCATAAAAATGTTAGAAATGGTTAGAATGATCTGGGCAATTAAGTAGTTTGTTAAATCATGGTAGGTGTTGGGTTTTGTTTGGTTTGGGGTTTTTTTGGTTGGTTTCCCCGCCGCCCCCCTCCATTCTTTATCCTATACATATGCACAGGCTGTTACAGACTGGATTTTAATTTCTTTCTTTTTTTTTTTTTTTTTTAAATGGGAATTACAAGAGAATTAACCAAAGTTTTCCTCATCTACAAAGCTCTGAAGAAATCATTGGTCAACAAAACCGTTCAAAACATTCTTGAAACACTTAAAAATAGAATTTCACTTAAATGTGTTTTGGTTGGTTTTTCTTTGTGGAAGTTTATTCAAGAATTTTCTTGAAATCCTAACTTTTTTGCAGAGGACATCTTTGTCTCAACATCTTCATGAACATTATGACTTGAGTTTCATCTGTGCTTTAGCTACTTTTCCTGAAATGTCATGTATCATAGCTGGGTTGTGAACCTCCAGCCAGCTTCCTAAACCTGGTACCAGTATTTTGGATTCATTCCTTCCCTGCCCCCAGTCAAACTTCAGTGTGCTGTTACAGCCATTGTGTACCAAAATAGAGAGGTCAGTCAGTGTCTGTCTTCCTAGAAGGGCTCCTCTCATTGCTAATTCACAAACCTGGTGGGCGATAGAGATTAAATCCTTGCTGTAGTTCACGGTTTCCTGATCACCTCAGGGAAGTTTCAGTAGGACCTGTGCCAGGGGCTTTTAAATTTTGTGCCATGTGTGCTCTACCTCTTTACAGAGGAATCCAGATATATTTCAGACTTTGCAGCAAGATGTGATTAATTCCAATACTGCAAGTTGGATGTGGGCAAACACTGTCATAGCATGTATGGATCTGCAGCGTTTGGTAATAAATTATGCTTTGTAAAATAAATGCCCATTGCAAGTGTGTTCACTTAAGCAGTAGCTGAAGACCAGTTTTTCTGACTAATTTCTATTTGGTGCATAATGCAGGTGCACAAGGAGTGTATACCATTTGTCTATAAAGACTCAGTCAACTGGAGCTGTAAATTTCTTCATTGTATGGCTGACATTTTTTTCCAGCTGATGGAGTCTTTGAAGTCATATGTCACAAGCAAGATTGGCATCAGCCTGATGGGTTCTGTGAATTATTTGCACTGTATTGTCAGCACGCTGGAGTTTAGAAGACTGTACAGACATTGCAGTGGATTGTCCACTACAGGGATGAGAATTGTGCAGTTATTGTTACCAGTGAGGCTTTTAATTTATACTTGTGATCCCTGTGTTGTTAAGGTAATAGCAAGGAGACTAAAGCAAAAAAAAAGCAAGGCCAGAGCATTTCCTGTGTGCTTCTGTTACTGGATCTGTCTGGGTCCTGCACCTGAATAATTTCGATTTTATTCTAAGCCCGCTCAAGAGGAAGCAGTCCTGTTGCAAAAGTACTGTATTTTCTCTTGCTTCAAGAGCTCTAATCATTTTGCAAGTGTAACTGTTTTTATGCTGCTGTTGAATTTGCATAGGTTGTGCAACATGATGGTGGTCGGTGTCAGAGAAGCACTGACTGTCAGTTAGGGAAATCAATAAAAACTGGTATGTGATTCCTACCCCCCCCCCCCCCCCCCCCAGCTGGTATTGTAAAACAGATTAAGAAAGGGTATGTGCTGTAAATATATATTATATCATGTAAATATATACTATATCATTCTCCTATAATGTAATGATGGGAAGTTGTGTGTAAGCTTTTATAGCTATTTACTGCTCCTCTCTTCTCTGTTACACAGGAATACTTGTCATTTCACTTGATGCTTCTGAGAGTAGTGGTGTTAATGCTCTGTTGTAATGTCGGCCTAAGTGTCTATGCTGATGACTGATTTAAATCTCTGACTCTGCTTGGTGTATTTCCAAAACCCTGAGCTGGTCTAGAGGAGCAGGATGCTTGTGCAGCTTGTCACTTCAGTGGAGTTGTGCTGGGCGTGTGGTGAGGCAGCTCTCTTCTCCCTGGATGCTTGGCTCCTCTGTATTTGTAAATACTTCTCGGAGTGCAGGAGTTTTATGAGCTCAGAGATAGTGGTTTTGATGCAAGTAAGTGCACAGGGTTTAAAAGAAAAAAATTATTATGGGTAGTTGCAATATGCCTTGCACTCAACTTCAGGTTTTCCACCCATTAAAAAGAAAAGCGGAATCATTTTCATATAGAACAGAAAATAATTACAAACAAATTGTTGTAACTTCTTTTCTAAATGGCACGTATTACCAAAAACCAGAATTTCATGTGACTTGGTAGGAAACATAACTTGCCATTCTAATACTTCATTATTTACTTATATCATTATTATACTTACATACTCATTGGATTATAATGTTCATTTGATTTGTTTGGCCATTGGATGACTTTATGTTAAGTATCAAAATGTGAAAAAATGTTAAACAATGTCCTCCACCCTGAAGAGTAATGGAAGAAGGCTGCTGTATTTCTGAGTTCTTTACTTCTGGATTAAATCAATTATTTCAGCACTATAAAGCAAAAGCTTGTGTTTCGGACAATAATTACCAAGTAGTCACTCTTTAACACCCAGAACAAACATCTGGATCATGTTGACTTTTTTCACCATGGCAAAAAGGGTGAATGAAATGTAATTCCTGCTTTCTGATGTCATGAGGATTCCTTCATTCTCTCAGCAGCTGGAGCTCCCAATCCCTAAGCATTTATTGTATGTATTTCTTTAAGTGTTGCAGATGTTATGTGTTTTTAAAAAGAATTGACACAGCTTACTATGAAGCGACTTCTGTGTCAAATGGAGTAGATAAATGAATTAGTCTTTATGTGCAGTCTTTGTTAGTCTTTAGTTTCAGCAAAATATAAAACATTGATAGCCTTGTAGGATATATTAGTAGTATCAGAATAAAGTAATAATTGCTAGTTGCTTATGAATAGATCAAGCTGTTACGTTTTCATCTTCCGCATGTGTTTGGGGGTGTGTGTGTTTGTATTCATAACATTTTCTTGGATCTGTATGTATGTTTAGTTGTTGTAAGTATTGCTAACGCTTTATTATTTCTAGAATTATACTCTTAATACAATATAATCTTCCATGATAAACTGTAACGGGCTGGCTCAGGGAGAGAAAAAAGCCTATGCTAAGTTTTGCTCTGAATTTTAGGCCCCTTGTTAGGTTTTAAAAGAAAGAACCTGCTTTAAAAATAGTTTGACTCTTTTATGTGGTGGATTAGCCTGGGTTTAGCTGCTTTGAAATCTGGTAATCAGATAAAGTTCTGCACAAAGCAACTGCAGCTCTTTGCACTAGTGCTTACGGTATGGACCAGCTTGAGGTCGGTGATCAAGATGAAGGTACATTTCAAAGAATTTCCCTTGGGAATGTGTGCCGAGCACTGCTGATGGATCAAAAGCACTGGTCTGTGGCAATGAAAAGGAGCAGAGAAGCACTTACTGTCATGGAAGTACAAACTGTTTTTGCAATAGCACTTGGCATCTTTCATAAAGTGCACGGCTATCAGGACAACGGAAAGCATGACAGCCTGTGTTACATACTTAATCTTCTGAGCAGAATTATTTAACCAGCTGTGGCACTTCTCTTTCATGTCTGGACAAGGAGGCCTAGGCACTGGTGTAGGTTTTCTGAGAGTGAAAGCGGTCCATTTTCCCTGGCAGTGGAACTGATTCAGTTTTGCTGAAGTAAATGTCTTCATCAACAGGGCTCTCCCTGGCTGCCCGGCTGTTGGGTGCAGGTAGGATTCTGACGCACTCAGGCAGAGGGAGAGAGGGGAGTCCTCTAAACTAGCAAAAATAGGGTTTCTGCTGCCCCTCTGGAGCAAGAGGGGAGACTTTCCTACTCGCTTCTTATGTTTTCTCAAAATTGTAGGCATTCCTGTTCGCTGGACTCTGTACGCCAGTAGAGGTGAACATGAATACCATCACGCATTCTTTGTGATAAAAATCATACATGTTCCACCCTAGGATCCATTGAAACTTGCAGACAGGCACACACAAGTAAAAGGCAATAAAGCTGCTTGAGTTTTTTCCTTTTTTAAATCAATTTAAGAGAGAGAAGTAGCTTACCGTTTCCTGCAGTTCAAAACAAGCATATGAGCTTGCTGGCATATATGTATATGCCTAGAGAATGCAGCAAGTCTTGTTCAGTGAATTGACGCAGACCCGTAAAATGAGTCTTGGGTAGCTTATGTTATTGCAGCTGCTAGTTGTAGAAGGAGATAGTCTGAATGCCCTTTCCCCACTGCCTCTATGAAATTTTGAGCGAGCTTGACAGGTCAGCAGAGCTCGTACCCAGAACTCCTGGAACTGTTGTGAAGCATGTGAAGAAGTAACTGCTGGTTTTTGGCAATTACATAGGAGAGTTAGGAACTGTACAATATAGGATTGTATTCTGTCTTCCCACTTATTCCAAGAACAGTTCCTGCATGCTGTATAAAAGGGTTGTTGGGGTTTTTCCTCCTCTAAAGACTAAAGTGATCATGCTTTCATATTGGTGATCAACTTCTAGCATTCCTAGAAATTCTTTTTTTCATAGCACTCTGAATTTCTCACCTTCATGGCATGTTCTGTTGTGGTATTATACCTAGAACTTGTTCTGCCATGACAACTGTTTGTAGTGACAGCAGACTTGAGCAATCCAGAAATAGTCCAGTAATCAGTCTGTGGTTATATTGTTTTAAGAAGAAAGGTACCAATACAGGATGAGCAGCAGCTGCACTTAGTAATTGTAACAAAATAGAGAATGTATTAAATTTAAAGTCACTGGAGTGATTTTAGGAAAACATTGCTTTAATATGCCTTACATATGCAGTAGGCCCAGGATGACAGTCAAAAAATAAGAACTGCCTGGAAAGCCTTATTATCAGTGAGCAGGAAGATGATTGCAAGTAGCAATTTATATCTTGGGACTGTTAAAACTTGTGGTTATCTTGCAGTTTCTGTGACTGTACTGGAAAGGAGAATTCCTGCTTTATGGGATATTTGTGTTCCCTTTGTTCCTGTGTTTGCTTCAATGGTGGTTCTTTCCTTATGACTAATGCTGTGTACTAGGATTTACCGCAGTGAACGTACAGACTGACCTCTCAGAAACCACTTGGAAAGTTACACCAAGATTGGAGTGAATTCTTCTGTAAAATTGAAAAAAATTCTTTTTGCCTCTGAAGCACCGATGACAGCACTAAAAATTAACAATAAGAACATTAGTATAGTTATGATGTCTCAGATCAGTTACAGCTGAAATGTTTTCAGATAACATATGCAGCTGCAGCTGCTGCTGTTGTCATGTTGATCTCCAGAACCAAATGGAGAAAGGGGAAACATGAACAGTATGAAGGGCAAGAAGATGTTATGGAAGTTAATTTTTTTAAGTTAAGTTTTAAGATATCGGCACTCCCCTTAGGTGGGAAAAAGTGATGGCAAAAAAGGAGGCAGGAGAGATGGGATGTCAAAAAAGACAAAATGTGGTCTGATGGCTGCTGCTTCCCAGGTAGATGCTGTACTAGTGCAACAAACTAGTTGTTTACAATAATTTCTTGCAGTTTCTCTCCAGTCTTTTCATTAGAGACTGGAAACTCATTAATCTGGAAGGTAGCCAGTAGCTTTGCTTTAGCTCATACTCAGGTATGAAAGTGCCAGAGGTACTTGGCAAAGGGTCATAGAACAGAAATTATTTAGATTTTAAGTGCTGAAATGTTAATAGGGCCCAGGGAAAGTCTTCTCTTGTGAACATGCTATTCTGTAAGTATCCAGTTTGTGCCTTCTTCAGAAACATCCCATTTTAGTCATCAGTAGATAAAATATGCTGACTACTAACATGAGTCATGAAGGTAATGTTTGTCAAATATTGTCTGAAGTTATACTGCCAGATACTTTCAGAACATGGTTAAGCAGGTACAGAGGTTAAAATACTATTCAGTACTGGTTTAAAGTGCAGGGAAAAAACCTCCAATTTTTTTTAAACATTAGCCTTAATGCAAAACATGAAAGACTAGAAGAACTAAAGTGTTGACCTTCTGGTTTTGCTTGTATTTCTCCTCTGTGACATTGGGACAAGTGAGTGAGTGAGCGCCAGTGACCTACTCACACTCCTTTGCTGCCAGAGGTAAGAGTATTTCTAAAAGGGCAGTGCTTGTATGCTTGCCTTTGTTTGCTGAGATATTTTCATGTATACCACAGAATATGCCTGCTGCTAGTTTTGCTTCATGGCAATTTGAACATAAGATGTAAGAACTAGGTAACGGAATAGTGGTGGCTGTGGTTCCTTGGGTATCTGACCTGGTTCCCTGTTATTTAAAGACTACGATTTTGAGCCCTCTAACCCCTTTCCTTATTTTCTTACAGTCCTGTCTTGTAATGGCCCTGATGCTGATGGGCCCTATTGGACTGCTTTTGCATTAGCATTTTAGGTTAAGTCAGGGATGTGCTTTTGAAGCAGTTCTCTGGATTGTCCCTGTTTGCTTTGGACTGTATTATGGGAGGGGTCTGCAAGCACACAAAATAGGTTCCCATCAGATTAAAGTGAAGCGAGAAATGAATGCCATCTAGAAGGGCACATTAATTTATGTTGAAATGTTGATGGCAAATTAGTTCCTGGGACCAGACTTGCACTAAAGTAGATGTGAAGTAAAATGTTGACACACATATTGTATGGTTGTCAGGTTTTCAGTACTAGCTGTTCTGAACTATACTGTTCGTTTGCAGTATTTCCTTATGTAACCTTGGTGAATTGAATTGGCTCATAAAATGCAACAAATTATAATCTGGATTATAATTACTGGAAATGACTTTTTTTTTTCTACAAGATTAGTGAGTTAAACCAACTCCTGGCGTTGAATTCAGTAAGTACTGCAGCCAGCACAGGTATCTTGTGGAAGCACGTATCTGGTAGTGGGAAAAGGAAGGGGAACTGTTATAATGACATCCCCTATATCCTGCCTTACTTTGGGGAGAATTGAAAGTGACTTCTGTTATGTAACGTACAATAAGGTGTCTTGCCTTTTCCTTCCCTGTATTACATGGAGATCTGTTAAATGCTTGTTGACCAATGGCAGCATTTTTATTTTTAAAAAACTTTATTGACCTTTTTCCAGTTGCCACAGATGGTGACTAACATACAGAACAAAAGAGAGTTTGTTCTCTTATTTAACATGATCGTAATGTAAAATATGCAATCCTTTTGTAACCCAGAGAACCATACAGAGGTTCAGGATCTGGAACAGATTTGGAGTTCCAGCAAAGTATTGTGCTTATTCAGGTATAGTGGTGAACACAGTGTCATTTACAGGAAAATGTTACTGATTTTGAGACAGCTACTTACAAGGAATTATATTCCAGATAAATTTTTAAGTGCAAGAGAATATATCTTCTGTGGCATAGATGCTTTTATGCTTCAGTGGACACCATCAGGCCATGATAAAGCTTCAGGAAATCTCCTGTGATTTAAGGTTTCCTGGAACGCAATTTGCCAAGATGTATGTTATCCTAAATTTTATAACTGTTTTAGTAATTTGGATGGTGTCTTGGTTAACTGAGATGCAGAAACTGACAGGAAAGAAGAAAAATTGCTGGGATTCTGGTGTTTCACTGGGGAAGAGAAAGGGTGGTGGTTGCCCATTATCCAACTGTCAGTAGCATGAGCCATCTTTTTTTGGCAGTTAAGAGCAAATGGTAAGAAAATCTGAGGAAAAAAAACCCTGAGTTGTTAAGGAACATTAATTACTTGCATCAGCTTAAGAGCTTTGCTTCAGTCAGTAGCTTTCAGCTTGTTGATTTTTCAGATTTGGAAATGTCCTCCAGTGAAAGTGCACTTTTGTTTGCATAGGTCTGCTGACAGTGAGTTTACAGAAGAGCAACATTTCCAGAGTGAATCAGAGCTGTGCTAAGCTTGTTATTCTCTCCCTAATAATATCACTATGGGGAAGTATCAGGGCAGAGCACAGTGGTGGTTGAGGTATTTCTCTCTGAATGCTCTCTCAGATTTGGAAAACAACATGGCTCAGGAACTACCTGAAGCAGAGGGAATGTTTTTGTATTTAATCCATTTTCTTGCACAGATTTGTCCAACTGAGTGTAAACAAAACAAAACCACCAAACAAAAAAAAAAACCCTAAACCAAACAAACCAAAATAAGAAACACACATGTGAGTATGTGAGTAGTTGCAGTGTTTGGTGGCATTGAGCTTAACTATACTGCATTTTATGAAGAGCCCCAATTTGGTTAGTTCTGACTACTCTGACACTAGTAGCCTCATCTGATGTCTCTAACTCTTATTTTAAAAAAAGCCAGTGAATGGTTGTCCCACTCACTTCTTCACAGTACAGGGGATTTTATGAACCTCTCTCACATTACCCTTCAATCCTATCCTTGCCAGGATGAAAACAATTGATTTAGTTGTTTCTTGTGTGGAAACAAATTCTGATAATCCTTGTTGTTCACTTTATCTCTTACAGATTCTACTAGTCCCTTCAGAACTGTTGTTCTTCCCTTGTACTCCTACTTCAAAACGAAAATGTAGGCTTGTTTTATACTTGGCTGATGTATTCATAGAATTATTTACTGTACCATTAAGATACCGACTTGCTTTTCTTCTCTTACTGCATTTTACAGAATTATACCATGAATTAATTTCATTGCCACTGTAAATAAGAAGTGCTACTCTAGTCACTTGCCTGTGTCAGGACTGCGACATAGACCCTTACTGTGAGCTGCTTTTACTTGCTAGTAGGATAGGAAACTAAGCTGAAGAAATAGAGAAGTTATTTTACACAATATCTGCCTTAGTGATTCACGGAGAGGAGCTATGGGAACCCAAGCTGTCTGAAGGGAAGGAGCAAGACCTTTTGATTGTAAACTGGGCCAGCCTAATGGCTCATGCACATAAAGCTGCAGCCATTATCATCTTTTGCATGTCTCTTACCCCGAAGTTGGGGACTGTCAGTGGTCTCTAGGCAGCAGGTTTAAACTGTAACAAAGGAGGCAGTTACAAAGGTGAAATGATGTTACACAGAGCAAAAATGATGCTTATTTTGCTTATTTCTTGTAGTTTGGAATTATTCTGACCTCAGTTATGCTGCTGTGTTTGACAGTACATGAAAGTAAAAGTTATTTTTAGACACAGAGCAGGGGATAACAAAGAGATCATAGGACTGTGGTGTTTTTGCAAATGGCTCTACAACTGATGAGTTTGTACAAGACTATTTTGACTGGTCAGTGACAGGTGATTCCATCAGGTGGATGTCTGCTAGTTAGGATAGATTTGCCATGACTGCATCATATCTTTTTAAAAGAACAATAATAATAAATGTAGTGAAGCAAGAGAAAAGTTCAATGTTAGAATTAAGATGATTGGCTTTCTCAGTTAATGGATTGCATGTAAGAAATATCCTGAGGTAATTCAAAAGTTTCTCATTATAAACACCCTTTTTTGTGTGGAACAGAAGCAAAAAGGCCAAGATTGCAAAAATTTTAGGTTTCAGAGGATGATTACCTTGGGAGTTTAATGTAGCAGTTTTTGCCTTCAGACCTGGGGAACATTTTGCCAGGCTGGAGAAGTGTGTTTGAATAGCCAAATCTGCTGCAACTTCAATATTCAGTAGCGCTTGGATTTTAGAGGTGTGTAGTGACTGCAGAAAGCTGTGATGAAATCATAGGACTATATAAGTACGTATCTGTTTATTCCTCACAGTTTCTATTAGCAGTCTGTTGTCAACAATTCATTACAGGGAATAGACTAAAGCTATCCAGAGTAGAAGGAACCTTCAAGCGTGATGATCACCCTTATTCCTTTTTTTTTTTTCCCCACTGATATTTTTAGAGACAGAATAACTTCTTTGGCAGAGTGATTCTGCATGCCTAGTCATGCTATATGGTGTCTGTTGTCTTTCTGCTGAAGGATCCATACAAATAACGAATTATATAGACATCTTCAGTACAAAGTTTGTTCCTCTGAAAGGAAAAATATAAAGCAGCTTTCTTGTGGGGAAGGGACCTAAGTGAAGGCACTTTGATCTACCTTTGTAAAAAGAATATAAACTGCTGAATGGCCTTAGAGATTTTTTTTCTATAGATGACCTCATAGACTGAGAATAACTAATATATTAAGAACTAGCGCATTGCACATTGTACTCTGCACGGATATGGATATCTCTTGCAGTTTCTGTAACTAAATGCTTTGAATTTGATGAATGTGAACAATCTGACTGATATTAAGAACGGAACTCTAAGAGGCTGTCAAGAAGGAGCAAATGCTGAAAGGGAGAAATATGTTGGCTAGAGAATAGGATAAGATGAGCAAGTTATAGCTGAGCTTTCCTTAAAGAGAAACTGATTGTCTGAGATAGCACATAGCTGGTAGTTTCTGATAAAGTTTAAGTGGTTTACATTTAAAATATTTATGTAGGAAAAGTCCTGAGTATTCCAAATGGGAATAAGTAGTTCTGAGATCTGTAGATGATGTATTATGTGTTAAAGAGCTTGCTAATTCCTGGTAATTTATTATGAATAATTAGTATTAGCCTAAAAGTTGATGTAGATTTGTTTAATATTTCTCTGCCTTGGTGTAATGTTTGCTCGCCAATAGCTGTCATTGCTGTTAACCAACCCTACATACAGCCTTTTAGCAGTGTCAATTTATTGTGTCCTCTGTGTATTTATAGTGTCCGTAGTGCTCTGTTAGAAATTTTGTTCATTGAACAACTTTGGTAGTGGAACATAAAACAATCTCTTATGAGGAGTTTAATAATCTAATGAAATTAATTATGTTTAAATAAATTTTAACCTGCAGTTCTTTCTGTTACAGGGCTGGCTGTGGGGAGTTAGCACCTGCCTTTAATCTCAATAATTTTTGCAGCATTTTGTGAAGAAATTGAAATGGGAGTAGTAGATGATAAAACTGAGAGGAAAAGGTTCGGATTTCAGGTGACCACCTGGATGGGTTCACCCCTTAGCTCTGTTTTAAGAACAAAATGTGACATTATACTGAGTCTAAATGTTGAAAAGGCAAGACAGTAAGCATTACATACTAATTTGACACCTGAAGTAAGTCTTTATATAAAAGTTTGCTTTGAGGCTAGTGGAAAACATTTTAACACTCAGCACACATGATTTCTTCTTTTTGAAACTGGGGATAGCCTGGGAACCATTAAGTGCCAAATGCTTTCATCAAACCCATAAACAAAAGGGGATTCTATAGGAAATCCATTTACTCTCAGGAGGTTTCAACAAAACACATTTTCACTTATTCAAAGTGGGAGAATAAATCTGTAGCTCTTTTTAAAGAGACTTACTTCATGGCCCTAGGAGGCAGACACAGTACTGGATTTAAAATAAAAGCTGTAACAAAAGCATCCTCACCAGGCTCCGTAAATTGTGGTAATGTTTTATAGGTCTGTAATACATCTGCATGTGAGAGCTATTCAGTTACTGCCCAACCTAGCAACATAGATAGCCTATGAAGGGAAAAATATGTGCTGTAGGGATGCTGATTTTTGATTAAATAAAGTAACATTGAGTGAATAGGCTTCTCAACTAAAAGAAAAAGCTGTGTTCATGAGATAGAAAATCACTTCTACAGCAGCGGAAAGCTTAAACAACCAACCTGGTGTTTTATCTGCATTTAATCACACTGTACTCTGAGTTATCTTCCTCACTGCAGATCATCTTTATACATCAACACACTGGTAATTAACCTTGCCTGACTTATTTAACAAAGACACAGTTGCTGCCACAGTAAAGGCTCCTAGCTCAAATACGGGGCTGGTGTTACTGAAAAAAAACAGTGAAGGGAAGCTGGCTAACTGTGGAGGTTGTTCCTGCACCGCATAATAAACCTGGATGACAGCCAGCAGGGAATGTATCTATATGCATCCACCTGTTGTCTTATGTCTTGGATATATGGACTTTTATATGGCTTTTGGTAGCAGAGACACCTACTGCATGTATTTCTACCAGCCATTGGGGTGTCAGATGCTAATCAACTGCTAGTTTATTTAGTGCAGAATATGGAAATATCTGCTTGTGTGTATTTTCTGAAAAGACTAGGCTACAGCATCTATCAGAACTCAGTTTTAGGGTGTTTAGTTAGTCAGGTAGCTTATGGAGCAGCATGGCACTTGTTAGGCCCTTCACAAGCATCCCTCTCACTGTGGTGAGAGGGAGCAATCAAAATATTCCACAGAAACTTATTTAATCAAATCCATACTGCTACAGTCATTTGACCAGTTACGTGTGGATCTGTGATGCAGAAAGCTACAGCAGTACAAGCACATCTTTAATGGGGTGATCAGTGTTCTTCCTCCTCAGTGATAGCATTTTCTAGTGGAAATTAAAATGTTCTTGCCATTCTGATCCTACGGTCTAGAAATAAAACATATTATGAAACAGTACTGAAAAAGAATATGGGAACTGTCTGGATTTTTCTTCTCTGTCCTTTATAAGTTAGATGAAAATAAAGATCTTCACTGGTTTCAATTTCAGCTATTTTTATGAACAATTATTTCATAAAGAATCACTAAAACCCCAAATTATTATAATTTTAAAGTCAGTATTACTTGCAGAAAACACACTCTTTCTGATGGAAAACTCAGGGTTTTTTTCAGACTGTTTAAAGACACAGTTTTGAATCAGTATTTTGCATAGTATATAAAAAACAGGAATGAACTGCAAAGTTAGCAGTGTAATCTTTATATATAAAACTACTTTTACATATATGGTACCTATGAACAAATAAAATTAGCAGTGAGAATTTCTGGTTGTTTTGGTGTTTGTTTTTTGTTGTTGTTGTTGTGGGTTTTCTTGTTTGAGGGGATTTTTTTGGTTGGTTTGTTTTGGGGTTTGGTTTTTTTTTTGTTTGTTTGTTTGGTTTGTTGTTTTTTTTGTTTGGGGTTTTTTTTTTTCCTTTTTCCTGAAGCTATGGTTTCCAGATGTGTGGAATCACCAGTAGTCTTGCCAGGTTTGATGTGTTGCGACTGAAGGCTTGAGGCTTTAAAGATGCATGTTGTGTGCAGCAAATAGAACAGCAAGGACCTTGCTAAGAATGGCTCAAAGTCAAACTTACAAAGGTTTCTGAGAATGGCATAGGAATTGTTATATTTGTCGTAAGGAATATTTGAAGCTGGCAACATTGTAAGAGAAGATAGCATATAAAACTTCCATTGCTTTAAAATGTGTCACACTCAGTTCATTTACAGTAGGTACACTGAAGCAAGGGGACAGGGACAGGGTGCTTTTTAATGGATATTGCTTCATTGAAATATGTGGTTTCTATTATTTGCTGATATTCTGCACTTTATATGTAAATGACCTTACAGTTTCACCTGCAAATAAAAATAGTATGGTTGCAGAAAAAAAACCAAAAAAACAAAAATCAAAAAAACAAAACAAATCCCTAATATGATAATATTTGGAAGATTTAGCAAGCTGTGTAATGTCATACTCGGATTGTAATTCAGCTAGGTCCACAAAAAATTGTAGACGTTTTTGGTATAATTATATTATTCACTTGAAAGTGTGTTTAGACTTTGTTTTTCGACAGATTCTGATAATGCAGCCCGGTGCAGTGACTTCAAGAATGAGAATAGGCACTGTGTTTAGGGTCAGTTCTTGCCCAAAAACTGTTAATGTGGCTTCCTCATGGAAGTCACAATGTAGCACAAGGAACAGTCTTTCAATAAGAAATTCTTCTTAGTCTACAGCCAGGAGCTAGGGAGGTTTGATGAGAATGGAAATAAGAAAGAACAGAAATGGATTAATTGCTTGTGTCAGCACTAGACTGAAAAAAAACCCAACCCCAAACAAACAAACAAAAAAAAGCTTCCACACTTGGCTTCAAATTAAAATGCAATTTCTTCAGAATAGTAGTAATGAATTAGTGAATAAATGGTTTAATTCTTTCTTAAGCAACAAAAACATTTTGGTGTTGACAGTGTCTTTGAGGCTTGAAAGGAAAAAGCATGACTTAATTCCAGCGGTGATAAATAACAAGTCAGAACATAAGTTTCCTAATCATATCTACAGAGTATTTTCACATACATATTTGTTTAAGAACTGTTTCTAAGGGAGGTAGATTTCCTTTCCCCATCCTGTGTAATGATGCTATTTCTTCTCATACAGAAACAGTAGATAAGCAGAGCTCAGATCCTCAGTATTACTTTGATTATTGTGGGTAAGCTTCTAAATGTGCTTAGGTTTTTGTCCTTGTCCACCTGTACAAAACAAAACTAATGCTTCTCTCCTTTAAAGAGTAGGCATAGGGCTAATATAGCAGGTAATTCCCAATCCCTAAAACTTTGCTACCCCTTTCTAAGGAAGTTCTGCATTCATCCCCACTGAAAATAACCCAAGTTGTTTATGTAACTTCATCATGCTGTCTTGAAAAACTCATAGACTGTAGTGAATTGAGTCTTCTGTCTCTTCCTCACAGTAACTGAAAGATAACTGCACTTACTTCTGCCTTTTGGGCTATTCAGTAGATCTCACTGAACCCTTGAAATCATGAACCTTGGCTTGGCTCTGTACAAAGAACAGTTGGGGCTTGAGCTGTGAAACTTTAGATATATACACATGCCAAGGAAAGTAGGCTGTCATTACTATGTGGGGAAGGGGTAGCTGGAATGTCTTCAGTTTCACAAGCCACATTCATGGTCAAATCGTGTGAAATACAGCTAACTTGCACAGTGACAACTTCCTAAACATCTCTCCCCTATTTCTCACCCCCATACCCCAAATAAGGGAGGTTCTGATGGAGTGATTTGTAAATCTTGTGGGGAGAAGAGAACTTGGAAGACCAGATAGCTCAGAGCATTGAGAGTAGACCAAATGGTGTCCTATTTAGATTCAAATCTGCTGTTGCATTTTTTAAGTCTATATGCAAGAGGGAGGACATGTGTAACAAACGTTCATCTATTTTTGCCTATAAATTTGTTCCTATATTAAATTTTGGATACCTTGCTGATTTGGCCTAGTTGAGGTACTTGGACTATCTTAAATATTGATATATACTACTGCTTTCTGTAATACTTTTCCTGCCATAGAAAACATCTTAGGCTTTCTATGCTGTTGTCTATACCAATTGATTTTACTTAGCCTAATTAAAAGTTTATGACTGTTGCTTTGAAAGAAATAAAATCACAGGTGAATCAGTTGTAAAATACCTGAGGTAAAAGGATATGGCAATAACTGCAGAAATTTACGTTTCTTCAAATTCAGTAAGACTATGCAGAACATAAAAAAGGAAGTATCTGTACAGAATTGGGGCTCTACTGGAGTAGATGCTCAAGACTAGTGGGAAGACTGCTCAAAACAAGACTACTGGAAAGCTAACTTGACTCCACCAGAAAATACTCTGCCCTGAATGATGCTGGTAAGAATAAGCCTGAACTGAGTTTACCACCAGAGTTACAAAACCGTCCAGCAGGTCAGAAGAGATCATAATTGTCCTGCAGCGTAATGTGCAGAGAGTTAGTGAAGATCCAAATTCTGCTGCTGTGAATAAAATTCCAGGCACAGTGGTGAGATGTTCAGTTCAGGCTTTTAAGTACTGCTGCAAAGTGTTCATACATGCTCAACCAGGAAATAGCTTCAGTAAAATGTGATGCGACTAGGGCACTTGAATTAGCAGTCCTCCCTTGTCTAGGTTGAAATGTAGATACAATAGCAAATAGTATCCCCCCTGCCTTTTTTTTTTTTTTTTTTTTAATTTGCCTGACTCCCTTAGCCAGGGAAGTTCCATTTGTTATAGAATGGTGAACATACTTTTTATTTTGTTCTTCCAGAAGATAATTATTGGTATGGCTCTACCGACATTCACATGTAGACCTTTGTTTTTATAGGAAGACCCTCTGAACTTGGTGATAAACAATGGAGAACGTGTATCAGATACCAACCATAGATTAGTCTTTGTGATGTGCTAGTAACTTTCACTGCCTCAAAGCAGTTCATGGCGTTTTTTCCCTTGCAATATTTTAAAATATAACTTGATTTTAAAAGCACTTTTTTCTTAGATGTTGTTTCATTCTTAATACAGTAGGTCATGAATTAAAAGTCTTTCAGAGCTTCTTGCCATAGAAAAATAAAGAAGAAATCTATAACAAAATGCAACATCAGTGTTTTGAGTGACTGTTTTATTAATAAGATGATATAAGAGCAATCTTGGAATTCAGAGCAATAGACTGCTAGGGCTCCTGCTCCCTGTGGACAAGAAAGATGTATAAATCTTAAAAATTAAATTCTTTACATTCTTGCGACTAAGTTGAAAACAACAGTTTGTATTCGTTTTGGCTTTTACTGATTAAACAAGTGTTGCATACAGTATCATGTGAATACGTAAACCAGTAAGTTTCTCAGTCTTATATAAGCTACTGCCAGCAGTTTCCTGTAATAACTTTATCAATATGACTCGCTAACAACAATCAGATCAGCTGTGTGCAGCAATAAAGTATTTCATAACAACCCACAAAAATAGATACTGTAAGCTCTTTGAACACGATGAATGTGGGCATTCTGCATCTTTGTACGGTTGTGTTCTCTAAGTGCAATAGAAAATATACCTATAAATGTTAGTGGTAATACCAATAACTACAGTCAGTTCTAATATTCAGACTGTTTCAGAATAATTTCAGATGTGATCTATACTCAGTTGTGAGTTTAGCTGATGTAAAATGTCACACTTCTGTCACTTTCTGTGATCTTTTGCAACAGCAGAAGATTTGAATCGGGTTCTTAGCTAGTTTGAATATTTTAACCATATTTTACATGGAGAAATATCCATATAACAACATCACAACTCAATTCCTGGAAAACTCTACAATGAATAGTTTCAAAGGAGAAACTATTGACCCTTGATTAGATGCAATGTGATTGAACGTTTAATATGTCCAAGAACTAAAATTGTTCTTAATCACAAAACATTTAATTCAAAACCCTTCTACATCCAAAGGGCATTTTTTGAACAGATCCTTCAGCAAAGATTTGGCTAATAATTATCAATTGTGTAGCAGTGGTTTTCAAAGACTACAGTCAATAGAGGCAAAAAAAAAAACCCAAACCCCAACAAATCATAGGCAAGATATTTCATTTCTATGGATTTCATATCAAGTTTGGTATCACACCTATCACATTAAACCTATACAATAAGATAAGTAGTCACACCTATGTTAAAGCAGTTTATAGTTACTTCTCACTTAAGCTAAGAAATCAGATTTATTTTTTTAAAAGGGTTTATTTTGGGGAAGACTTCTCCCCCTTCATCCTGTGCTCGCTTCAGAGGAGAGAGGATCAGCTTTTGTGTATAACTATTAGATCTGTTAAATACAGCTTTGCAAAACCTTAGGAATGAAGCTGAAAATTATGGGTCTTAGGAACTGCTATTGTGATCAGTGCTTGCACAGCCGGGAAGAAGAGATTTCTTGTCTCAATCTGCACGCATTCATTATAAATGGTCTGAACAGATAAGTGCAGTCTGTGCTTTGGTTCAAGAATAGGGAAGTTTAAAAATACTGGGAGGAATATAATGAATTCTTTCTCCTACATCTTTGACAGCTTCATTTCAGCTAACAAAGGAGCTATGAGCTATCCTTTCCTTTCATAAAGTAAGTGGGCAATTAAACTCCATCTGAATAATTCAGATGCACAGCATGGGTTCCAGTATAGACTTTTCTGAACAATTTCAAATCAGAACAAAAACCACCAATTTATTTTTTTCACTGTAACTCTTCAACTGTAGAGTGTGACAATCGCAATAGAAATCAGCTGTGCATTGCACACCCTATGCAATTTCTTGGCGTGAACAGGGTTGTGATACCCATCACCTTACTTTGCTCAACATTTCTTCAGTGTTGAACCATATTATAGTAAACTGAAACGCTTCATCAGTAATTTTGTATTATTTTATAAAAGGAGTGCAATTGGAAACCAATGGTATTATTTGAAAGTTGATTTTATTGTTTCACAAATAAGAAGAGCACCCAGTGCTTAAAAACAGACCTGAGTAGAGCTACATATCATGGTCATCACAGCGTCACTAGAAGATGGCTAGTACTAGTTTCAAATGTCTCAACAGTAGCATTACTACTGGATTTCTTTGGTGCACAAGACAAAGTCTTGTTCAACCAGAACTCTGCAGCAGGACTGTGCTCTGTGTATGACCACTCTGCCTGGTGGTAGAGTGGCTAATGCCATCACAGCCCATTGGTAGGTAGAATAAACACTGTGAGTAATGAGCAGAAATAGCCCATAGAAGAAGGAAAATGTGATAACTTTCCCAGCAAGGACGGAAGTTTATGATATAGTAAGGTATGCATTATATCTCACTAAACATGATCTTTGATATTTGAATCCCTTTTCCTGCTTCACTACTTCCTGCTTTCACATTTACCTTCAGGCTCCTCATTTTCAAGCTTGTTTCTTTTGGGTAGACACTACCTTGGGATAATAGCATTATTCTTGACTAAAAAAAAAAACCAAACAAACAACAACTGACCAACCAAACCTGTATCTTTGCCTCAAGTTAAGTGAATTTCCTACTCAAAGTTTGAGAGCATGCAACTGCTGCTATCATTACTATTTCTTCCCCTGCTGTCATGGTTTAAGGTGAGACACTGTCCTCCCCCCAGTGAATTATTGAGGTAATTATTGCTTAGATGAATAGTCCATTACTTAAGCAAATAAATTTGAATTGGGACCCGGTAGACTTCTGACCTTGTGGGTTGCCTCATTGCCGAAGTATTGTACATGCATTGATCCTTTGAAAACTAAAGACAGCTATGTGGTATGTTTCTTTGTGGGCTGTTTGAGCACAGTTCATTGGCCTCGAGTTCATATTTGTTAAAACTTCTGAACATGTTTACAATATTAGGTGTCTATAGTTCTATCTAAGCTTGCACGCTTTTAATACCTAGTTGGAATTGGGTAAGACTCAATTCTTGCTTAAAAAGCTTGTTTGATTAGTTTTTGCAAATAATCTTAAGTGTGTATTTGTTCTTAAAGCCTGCTCTTTAGACAAAGATTCCTCATAGCTTAGTCATCAAAAGACTACAGAGGCGAAAGTGCTTGACTTTGTGGTCAAAGTGTTGGACTGAGTCTCAGGAGACCTGGAGTCTTGGCTGGGCCACAGACTTCCTGTATGGCCCTCGTATCTTAGTTCCTTCTTCTGTAAAATAGAGGTAAGAATATTATCCTGTCACAAGATTGAGGGGGAAATATTTTTGATGGTAAGGAAATAGTGGTTTTAATGGTATGGAAAAAGGGCTCTATGGTAAGTAACTGAACATGGAATTGAACACAACTGAAGCTTGAAATCAGTAATTTAATAACATGTTTGTTGAACTCTGTCATGTATTTTTACTTGGCCTGTTGCTGTGGCATGTAAAAATAAAGGCAATGACCCTAATTTGAATTTTGTATTAATTGTGTGGCTTAAAAAGAGGGAAAAAGACAACTGTTTTGCATCCCTAGTTGATGCTATTAATGAGTTTGCAACTGAACTGCAACTCTTTGCACTTTTAATCATGGATAGGCACTTGCTCATGAAAACTTGCTACCTGGCAACCCTGTTCTTTTCTTTCTGATCCTGGCTGATATTCCTGAATTAGAGCTAAAAATAAATCTACTTTTTTTCTTTTTTTTTTTTTTTTTTTTTTTTTTCATTTTTCCTTCTGTTCTAACAGGCATCCTTTTACTTTCAAAGCTCAGCACCTTGGACTAACCCTCATTGCACTTCATCTTTGTACTTGTAGAAATATAAATGGTCTTAAGCAATGTGAAATCACTGCTACAGTATCTAGAACATGACAGCAATTTGGAGAGAAGAATTTCAGAGTATCAGGGAAATAAAGACACAAGTACCTCACAAGGAATGGGTCTATTCTGGTTCAGATCTGGTTTAGGGGCATTCATTCAAGCAGGAGAATGTGATAATGTAATAATGGTAGTATGATGAGCAGAACTGGTGGTGGTGGTGGTAGCTCATTTTCTTCTTAGAGGTCAAATAAAGTCAGAACTGAATGGTATTTTTATGTGATGGGTTAGATTTATTTTAAAATTAGAGGAAAAGCAGTGGACTGCTATACCAGTGTAAATCCAGAGATTCCAGATGTGAACTGGCATAACAAGGTAGCTTTGAGAGACAGTCGCTGAAAGCATAGTGAATCTGAAGTCCAGAGAGGAGGAGTGAGCTTTCTGGAATGGCTCAGGCCCTTGTTGAGAGTCCAAGGGTGCAGACATGCTGCAATCAGGAAACTAACATTAGCTCAGACAGGATGCATGAGTCAAGGATATTGAAAGGTGATGAAAAACGTATTCAGGCATCTGCCACTTGCCAGTTGCTGGGCACTATTTGTCGTTCATGCTGCTGATCGGATCATACTGAAAAAGAAACAAAAATAGCTTAAATTGGGTTAACAGCTAACATCTGTCATGTGACTTACTGAAAGAGGGAACTGTTTAGCTACGAGGATGTGACTGGAAGGGACAGTAAGGGAAAAGCTCATAGTAGTGTTTCCCTTTTCCACCACCCCAAGTCCCTCTGAATCTGTTCATCTCACCTGATAAGGTTTACTGACCCGAAATACTGAGTATAACCTGACAAGCAAAGCATCTGCAGTCTAAAAGCTGCAGCCTATGTTTTGCTATTTTCTTTTATAATGTGTTGTCTTCTGAATTAACATCCAGAATCTGTAGGGTTTCAAAGCAGACATCTTAACATGGCCCACTTGGATGGTTTCATTTAGGCTGGATTCAAAACAAAACATCCTAGTGACCTGGTTCAGATCTAATAACAGTAATTCCTCTTTCAGACCATGTTTTGCTTTAGTTAACAATGCTTACAGGTATTTGTGTGGAGGGATGTAGTCAAACGGTTTTGATGGTACAGAGCAGAAACTTTCATTTAACACATGCTGACTACTGCACATTTCGTGTGAGCTTTAGACTGAAGTTATATTAGTAGCTGGAGACAACTACTCAGATGTGAATCCGTTCCAAACAGTTGGTTCAGATATGTCTTGTTCTCGCTACTTTCCTGACCCCCAAATCTTTGTCTGAAATCTAGTACCCACTCTGACGTATATTTTAATTGATTTTTTAAAAAAATAATTTGATGGTCTGATTTGAATACCTTTGGCTCTGTGTATTTCCAGGATCTGCCAGACAAGAAATCTGACTCTTCCTTTGCTGTAGTGTTTCTGTATCAAGAATAAATTCACTGAATTCTTGCTTCTGACCTGTGTAAGCTGTTTTGGCATCTCTGGCGCTTTCTAGGAGCAAGGAGTTCTCAAACTTTGAGTGATTGTTTATTTCCATGACACTTTTAACCCACTTAAATTTTCTTGGTTATATTAGATAATTTTAGACAATAAGCTGATACTCTGCATATGCTGCAGCTTGTCTCTTGTTATTGAAAAGACCTATGCAGTGGTGGAATAAGTTTTTTCTTATTCAAAGTTTCAGTGACTGAAACTTATTCTCTGTAGAGAATACATATTTCAAAAGTTTCCAAAATAGCTTGGAAAAACAGTGAAGTAAAACTACAAAGTAAAACTGTCAGTTATTTTAAGACATACTGCATACCTTTGTCTAAAACCAGTCCTTGTGTTTGCTGTCCAGAAATGCTCAGTTCCCTGGTTTATATTTTCTATAAACCTAAAGCTATTTATAGTTTGGACTCTAAATTGTAGCATTTGCTCCCACTTTACCTTTTTCTCCCTTGCATTAGAGTAAATAAAATGATGGGTTGCATTTATTTGGCCAGCAAAGCTTGAGTCTGGAGGGTAGGATTGACTGACTGGATGTACATGGAAACAGTCTGAATCCATTTATATATATTGTCTCAAATTTATAGGCTCTCAGTTTTTTAGAGCACCTTTGCCTATTGTTTGTATAAAAAAAAAAAAAAGCTTGCCTGACGTTTGTGTTATAATGGATTTGCCTTTCAAGCACTGATCAGTGATGGAGGTTATCTTTGATCTCCCAAACTGTATTGTTATTTTTATCTTGTGAATGAATTCACCAGTTTTATTGATGAATTCCCTGACTGGGAACATCACATTAACACAGTTCAGGGATTGTTTTAACTGTCCATGTCATTAAGCCAAGCAAAACCTCACAAATTTTATTTAAAAAAAACCACCAAAACAACAAACAACTGTGGAACTTTTAGCAGAATCACTGTTATTATGTTTGTTTAATCTCAAAAGCAAAATCTAATAGCATATATTTGTTGCTTACTGCCTATCTCAAGGTATTTTCTTTGCCTTATAAAGTAGATTTTACTCAATAACTGTCTGACACTTACTTTATTTAACTAGGTTGATGCAGCCAAAGGGTGTTGCCAAATTACAATTAGGACATCTACTGTCCAGAATATTTATTGTAGTGCAGCTCAGTTACGTGAAAAACAACTTTTAAATGATGTGACTGTGACTGTTTTATAGCGCTGTTTTATATTTGGTAGTAGCAGTGTTTCTTTGAAGACTGCTAAGGTTTCCTTTTCATTTCTTCTAAAGCATTTCTTTTAAAGCACCCGAACATCCAACCCTTCAAATGAATAAACACAGAAAATGTGTAAAACATTATCCCCTACAGTTCTTTCAATAATGTAATAATTTGGGAGACACTTCAAGCTTCTGAAAGGCTTTCTATCTGATTTCTAGGTATAGACATTTGTTGCTATATGCTGTAACTAATTTGCTACATCTAAATATGTTTCAGAACATATTGGATATGTCAGGGTGGTGTCTGGTGCATGTGAGGTATGAAGGCAAAAGCGATATATTCAGCTTAGCTGCTCATCTTTCCAGTCACTGAGAGGAGTTTGTTATGCTGTCTCCAACAGCGCAGTGGGCTGTGTACACCAGCTGACTGACAATCAGTAGGCAGCAGCATTGGCTCTGTGTGCTTTTTTCATTCGGAACATTTTTCCATCCCCTATTTTAATGAATCTTATCTAGCGACTGAATGGAAATCCTGTATTCTCTTAAATCCATATCTGGCAATTGGGTCATACTGACTTTTGTTTCAGAAGGTGAAAACAGCCATAAGTAGGAGAGGAGATCATCTGCAAGGAGGGTGAAATTTAGGAGACTCTGCTCTTGTGGAAGAGTAAACTGATGTAATGCAATTCAGTAAGTGGTTATAGATGTTAGCCACCCTTGTCTTCAGTTGGTTCACAGCTAAAAATAGGAACGATGGCTGTTTCATGGTATCTCTGTGCAGACGCTGGCCCCCTTGGCTGGCAAGCCTATGTATCTACAGGATGTGACCCTTGTTTGATATCAGTGGACTCCTATGGTTTTCTGAATGACTACTGAAAAGATCTTTTCCTGGAAATAGCCTGATACGCATCTAATATGACAGTGATGAGCACAGATTAAAGATTGGAGGCAAATGTCAATATTATCCTCCAGAAAAAGCCACTTGCAGATGATAGTAGACTCTCCTTGCTTGGGCCTGAGACTATCCTCTCTCAAATCTACAGCCCAAGCAGTGGTCTGTAGGACTATACTAGAATTTGGGCCTAAGACTTTTAGTTACTAATCAAATGTGTTTTCTTTTGTATTATTAGGGGTTTTTTTGCTCACTGTTTGCATAGGGTACTTGTAAAAATTGTTTTGTTATATCTGTGAGTGGCTGTGCTTCAAAATCTACTTTTGAACTGATACTGCTCTAGAAATCCTTGGAATAACAAGTGGGTTGGGATTTTTTTGTTTGTTTTATTTCTTTTCTTTGGTTGGTTCATTTAGTTTGTTTTCCTCCAGAGGAACAGAGGAAAGAACAGTACATTGCTGCTACTAGTGCTGTTATTACTGCTATTTAGTATACTATTCAACTCAAAATGTTTAAGGCTTGTATATTTAATAAACGTCATCTAAAAGGAAAAACAAATTTGAGACCTATTTCAGTGGATCTGTTGAGGTGTTTGGAAATACCACTCTATCAGCTATTTCAGCTACCATTAATATTTGTTTTATTTATTGTTATGGAGCCTCTCTGAGTTCTCCCCCAGCCTCTGATTTAGAAATGCAATATCTGTGTTCGCCTATTTCTGCTGTGAAAAGTCTGAAGCCAATGGTTCTGGCAGATGGACTAGGCAAAAATATGAGAGTCAGCGCTTAAAAAGTAAAAAAATCAGAACTGGATATTTGGATTCCAAAGTGCTACCGCAGTGATTAAAAAATAAAATACAAAACTCGAGCCCTTCATTTGATCTGAAACATGAATACAAGTTCATTTTGAGTTTACAAAGCTGAGAACACTGGCATCCTTCAAACCTCTTTGGAAAAGCAGCCAGTTCAAACTTCCTGAGAGTGAAGTTTGTGGGAAGTGGCTTAACGTATTAGAAAAGTGTTTTGAACTCCAAACAGAATAAGGTATTATGCTCAAAGATGATACTTATGCTTAGCAAAGGAAACTACAAATAGTGAAACATTTGGTTTATGGTTTGACTTATGCCACTGTTACATTACAATGTATGCAACTCTTCAAAATATTCTCATTGCAGGGAATGTCTTATTAAAAGAATCTCCCCCCCCACCCCACCCCCCGCACAAATAAGGAAATGGGTAAGAGCTTTCAAACATTGTAATCAAACATTCATCCATTCAGACTCTTTGGAACAAAGTAAACTTTAAAGATTAACCTGACCAAACTAAATTTAAAAAGAAAAAAAAATACAACCATGTCCTTACACAAAACTACATAAAGGCCCACTGTATAAAATATGCTGTATAGGGACATGTAAAATATGCAAAGCCAAAGAGCAGGGCACGCCTGAAAAGTGATTTATACCTCAGACAAGCATCAAGTTAGCAGTTGGGGTGCTATCAGTCAGGTGAAATGCCATGTCAGAAGTAGAGCTTTGGATTCTGTCTGTGTTTCTGGTACACTGTAGCCCCAAACAGTGGTCAGGCTCAGAAAACTCAAATGGTGTTATATAGTCTTTGCCATCTTACAAATGTTACTGTGTCACTTATGAATATTGCAATCAAGTCAAGTCATCCCAAACAGCAAGAAAAGCTGCATTAAGCTCCCTTCCCCCTTTTTTTAATCCTGAACTTCCTTTTTTTTTTTTTTTAAATGTGTTTTTTAAAGGCTTGTCTTAGATTTCAAGTGGTATAAATTAAATGAGCAGTAGGTTGTAAATAGATATTCTGATCATGGAGGTGCTGCTGTTGAGCCGTAGGTGATGTGCTCAGCTGTAAGTGTGATGTATTACTATGTACTTTTGTATAAAGGCAGACTGCCTGCACATGAAAAAATCATTAAATATTTCCTCAACTTAAGCTGAGTAGATATATAGTTAAATCTCAGAAAAGTTTCATTTTTCCTCTGAAAATACTTAAGTGGCTACTGTTTTATAACATGTTTTAAAAAATAAATTATGGGACCAGACTTCTTGGTGTTTATTCAAAACTAAAAATTGCTAAAAGCACTAGACTTCATTTTGTCTTGTGCACATGTATGTATTAAGGTATAGATAATGTCTTTAATGTTAGAAAGATATTTATTTCTGAATATAAATGAACCTTGATTTATAGGGTTCATTAGCAGAAGTTGATGTGTGTTGCCATGTGTTAATTTCTTCTTGAATGAAAGCTTTCAATCTGCCTTGAGTATAGGGATGGTATACCAGCAATCCCCCAAGTCTGGGAGCCTGGCTGTTCAGAAAAGCAAGCTGTGAAAGATGTAGAGAAAATAATAATTTCTGTCTATGACTTCTTGAAGATCCTTCTGCTCTCAGTTCTGTGTCATATCTGTTTGTTTTGCTGGCTGGTTCAGAAGGTGAATCTATCTCCCTAATAGTGTGTTTTATATTTAAAGCTGCAAAAGACATTTTCTGAATTGCTTTTCATATCATGCATCTAGCTATAAAAGCCTCTGAAAATGACAGTTAGAAAAAAGCATCTAATAAATGATAAGAATATTGATATTCAGAACCTATTATAAGTACCATTGAAGTAGCCTTGTGCATTGGCTGTATCAAAAGATATACCAGTAAAATTATGTAAGGAAATTCAAATGCTTCTAGGTTTGTGAAAATTTTTGGTTGGTTGACTGTTGTTTTTCAAATGTTATTATCATTAGTTAGGGGAGTTGTCTCTACTTTTACAAGTGTTCTAGACCCCACAAGATGTAGCAGTTTTCCAGTAAATATAAAAGACAGTGGAAAACACAATTGTAATATGCTTCCCGTTATCCACAGGTAACAACAGACTTTCAGGTAGTAGCAGAGAGATACCAATGTCTCAGAAAACTAAGTGAAAAAAGGACTCTAGTACAGTGAATGAGAACCAAATTCTCTGCTAAAGTGGGGAATGAGATGCGAGCAGCACGTTAAATGCAACCATCTCTTGCCTTCCATATTGTATTTTGTTCAGAATCAAATCTCTGCAACAGTTTTGATTTCTTATTTCACTAAATCTAGGAGATAAAACCTCAATTCCTGCTTGTTTCTGCATTCAGAGCTGTTCAAGAGAGTGAATTTTAATATTTTTTTTTCTCTGCCACTTTGTTGCTTTCACCATCTTTGCTGGAAATGCAATGCCGTTGCATGGACAGAAATCAGATAATAGTGTTTTGTACTCTGATATTTAATGGAGGTGAAGGGAAGATTTACCATTGTTTTTGTAACTCCCTCTACAAAAGTTCTTGAAACAAGAAAGCCCTTTCCAGCACCTCCTCTACTGAAAGCAATGTGAGTATGTTCTGTTGCTTTTCAAGTAACAGAATTTATGAGTCTTTGAATGTGGTGAGGCTTTATTGGAATGATACGAAAGGGTTCTGTGACTTTGTTTTCCATTCATGGTGTAAAGGCCCTTCATGGCTATGGAGCAAGGGACTGTAGCGCACTCATACTGTATCAGTATATCAGATGCACTTCACTGGCTTCCCAGAATTACTTAATTGTGATCTGAAATTACAGTTTAACAGGGTTCAAAAATCTATTGTGAGGGTCTCATCAACACACAGTAGATTGACTTAGTTTTCTTTTTGGCTGGAGCCACAAATGAGTGCAGAAGCTCAACTGAGAGCTGATGAAGACTTTCAGAAGCACCAGAATAAAATGCCAATGGATTTTTCTAACTTGCCGTTCTAGGTTTTAGAAAACGCAGATGGCAATGGATCTTGTGTGTATTGAATGGGATGCTTGTTCTTCCTCCTCTGCTTATACCAAGGGGCAATGTTTAAGACCTTCTGTAAGATGTGGTAGATGCAGCTTCACATGCTCTTCTTCCCAGGGTCTTTCACATCAGGGAAACAGCTTAATGTTTCTGCTGTTAGAGACTAAGCTTTTTTCAGTATCTTTTTTCAGATTTTTTTTTTCCGGTATCTCCTTTTTTTTCTTTTTCTTTTTTTTTATTTTTTCTCCAGTGATGAGGGAAATGGAACTTGGTATTTGTATGTGTGTGGTAACTATTAATCCAGTGCATTCTTAGTGCCTCGGGAGCAGTGAACTGGTCTGTTCTAGCCTATGCTCATACAACCTGGAAAAGTATGACTTCCCATGGAACTAATTTAGCCTTTCAGAAAATTAACTGTGAATTCAAAGACTGAGTAAGAATCCAGTAATTCAAAATCATAAGGATCTGAGCAGAAGCTGGTTGTGTGGGTGAGGTATGAGGCTTCGTTTGATGTGTTTCCATCTTCCCTGCCTGGATGTGTCTGGCACTGAATACGCTTTCTGTGCCACAATTCAATCTCTCTTTCCAGCCCTGAAAGTCACTGTTACTTGCCTGCTCATGCCTGCCTGACCAGTGGTTGCTGTGTAAGAGAAAGCCCCTAAGGTTGTGGGGTAGCAAATCTTGCCACCTTTTCTGACAGTTAGGAGGACTGGGAAGGAAGATACTAAACTGATACCCTTCCTTGGGCATTGTAGCTTTAGCCAGCTCTACAACAAGGACTTAACAGTTTCATACTAGTCTTCAAATGCAGTTTGTCGTTTCAGTTTGGGTGTTCAGGCTTCTATCACTAGAATCTGTCCTATTACATGTGAAGTAAAGTTCATGGTTTGCATTTGTAGCCAAAACCAGAAATGAGATAGGAAATGGCCAAGGAAAGAAGAATAGGGAAAAGAGAACATTGCTTTTGTTAAAAGCTAGTGTATTTGAATGCACTCTTTCACTATGAGAATAATGATGAAACATTTATAATCCTATCTGACACATGTTCATATAGAGGGAAGGTATGTTTCTCTTTAAAGTGAGAGACAGAAATGAGTAACACTTGTAAAAAGTATATCAGTAGGTGCAATTTTTTTAATCTATCTATCTGCTAGCATGTAAAGAGTTCTGTGTGTGTATTCTAATGAGAAGCATTATCTATATATATCTCAATATTAGAAAACAAATGCCCATGGTGAAATTCTGTTCTCTTATACATTGCATCTTAACATTATTTTGGGGGGGGGGGTGCTAAAAGGTAAATTAAAACCAACTGTAAATGTAGCATATGCCTCATTTATTATGTTGTTGATTTCTGAGAGATTATAGACACTTTTACTATATTTGCATACCCCCTCAGGGAAGTAATTCTTTTCCCATAGTCTAATTATTTTCCTATGTGCATGATCTTGGTCTTCACTTGTCAAGGGGCATGCTAATGCAATGTAGGAGGTTCTTAGCTTGACAAGGAGCAGCCCTTTCTCATTGTGTGACTTTCTGACTGAACTTAGAAGGAACAGTGACTCTTTTCAGCCATTTGTAATAAAGTTTGGGGTGGAGGGAAGCTACAGGTGATGCAAGTTAGTTTGCACACCTTATGTAATATGCTGTGGTACAGCAGATGTTCAATAATACTACTGTTTCATTTTCTCTTCCAGATAAATGCTGTTTTTAATAACACATTACTTCAAAAATGAAATCATGACCGTTTACTCTGTAGCATTACAAAGAAAGAAGCCACAGGTCACCAGAGCAACAGTTACTTGAATGGCCAGAGGCTTTAAAGCAAGGTCTGAGGTCTTTAGCTGAGGGAAACATTCCCCATCAGTTTCCAGACAAAAACTTCATTTTACGTGTAGATTAAAGCTTCAGTACAAACTTTCATTTCAGTCTTTCTGCCATGTTTACTGTGTCAGTTGCCATACCAATTATGACATTTCTGCTGTACAATATAAAAAAATTAAGACAGCTAAGCAGGTGCAGTACTACACAGTAACAGATGGTCTTCTCATGAATTTGTTCTCCATGCTTGCAAAGAATATAATGAAAATAATTCTGTTGAGGATGACGTCACTGGCACTGTTTTGATGGAGAAACCTTCCCATATTAATTTATTCTTTCATTTTTTTTGGATGCAAAGGAAAAAAGATTTGAGTTGGAAAAAAAATCTAGTGTTGAAAGCAGGAAGTAGAATACATTTCCCCTCAAAGGAAACATTTATTTAGTGGTTTCCATGGGGTCAAGTTTTTGTTTAACCTAATATTCTCCTGCCTGTGTAATGTGTGTACTCAAAACTCTTGTTTATACTTGCTCTTTGACTGTAGAGCACCTAGTGTTCAAGAAAGATGCACCAGAATGGATTTCTACATTTTTTTTCATAGTCCCATACCAGAGAGGTGTTCCACTTGCTCAAAGCCACAAAACATCTCAAAGGGAAAAGTGTCCTGCTTACCACAGCCAGTATGTACACAATTACTGGCTGTAACTTCCTCTACTCTGCTTTCTTTTCTAGCTATATTAGTTTTCTTGGCTTGGCCTTCCCTTACGTTACGAGCTTCGTTACAGAGGGAGATATTTTAAGAAATAAACCCTCCCAAATAACATCAGTTCCCAGCAACTCTAGTGAGGCTGAGTGGGAAAGGACAATGAAGTGCCAATACAAGTATCCTTTGAGAGGATGGAACTCGCAAAGGACCGAAATATCAGTCTGTAGCAAGACTTATAAATCAAATTTTTATGCAATAATTTCTTTTGGTACTTCCTTCTAAAAGAAAAAAAGCAATTATTGTTAGTTATAATAATTACACACTTCCAACTGCTTCAGTTTTATCCTTTCATTGAATAAAGTAAGGCTGGAGCTTTTTCATTTCTCCCACTTCAGAGACTGGATGAGCAAAGCTCATTTAAGTGGCAAGGCAAAGAAAGGAGTAGACCCCAGGTTGATGTTACGGCATATGGGGCCAGAGCATTCAATGGTAAACACACACAAATGTATAGCCCCAGGAAAGATGCAAGTGGGAATTAAGATATTATGGATGCTAGTCTGGGCTCCTCCTGTTAAATTGATATTGGATAAAATATTCCCCCAAATGAATGATTATGTCACTCACAAAGTTGTTCATCCTCTCTCTTTCCTTGTTTGTCCCATCCTTTTTGAAGAGAAGCATACATAAGCCAAAGTCCATAATTTGCCTGTATTTCAATGTGTGAAATACTATTTATAGGTTCTGCTGGCTAAGTGGTCTTAAGTGGGTTTTATTTAAAAAAAAAAAATCAGATTTGTGTTTTTTGTTATTTCCCAGAGTTGTGTTGTCTGTATGTAACTAATAACCGTAATTAAATGATGAAGGAAATGCTGCATGCAGCGTTAGTTGATGTGTTGTAGTTGGTTATTATGCAAAGGCTACAGTACATATTTCTGCAGGCTCTCTTCTTAGAGGCTCATAACACTGGGTCAGTTAGATTTTTCTTTTAAAAGTAATTTTATACTTAATTGTGCAGTTCCACTGCTTATTTATATTAAAAATGTTTTAAGCTTCTCACCTGCATACAGGAGCTTTCCATTAACAAAATGTTATAATAACCACTGTAAATGCCTTTATCCTGACTTCTCTTTTTTCTACTGCTAATTGTTCTAAGCCATAATGCTCAGATGTTTAATAAAATGAAATGGGGCATGTGAATGAATGCAGTTTCTCAAAATATTGCTTGAGTAAGAAATGCATTTAACAGTTTTCTCTGACTAGGAAAAACATGAGAGGATTTATAATGTTTAAACTTGAAAATGAGACTTGATTTTCATATTGTACTAGTAGAATGCTGACATTTCAATTGCAGTGAAGCAAACAAATCTGAGAAATCATTTGAGTGGATGTTGATGTGCAACTTACTGTGTTTGCAGGCTGCAGAATGAAGTTATATACACAAAGCAATTTAGATGTATTGGTACATATGTTCAGGGCCTGAAATTATACTTAGCTACTTTGTAGTGTCAGAGGGCCAAAGTTCCTGCCTGTGTCCATCACCAACCTGCTCAGCTGCCCTCCACCACCCACCAGCAGAGGTGTGTATTTCTCCGGCCAAATCCATGTGGCAGCAGGGGCCTGAGACTAGTATGTGGGTCCTGTTCTGTTTCTAGTGGATACCTTAGCTCTGTGTGACTTAAACTCTTTTGTAATTACTTGTGTGCAGGTGGTTTATGTTACCCTGCGAACAAAGCTTACAAGAAGGAGGTAGCTCAGGCATCTTTGGAGGGGGAAGAAGAGGAGACCCTATTTCCAAGTCAGGGGACCTCATAGCTGTATTCAATTCAAATGATTTTGGGGACAGGATTTCTAGAAGTATTAAGGATTATACTTCCCAGTGACCGTGAAATATTCAGACTCTCCAAGCATTGCAGTCATCCAGCTTCTCAGTCCAAAAATCCTGCCCCTTCTGGTGTTCTGAAAGCTTAGACAGTGGCAGACAGATCATAAAACTGGTGCTAAACTGAGATCCTGTTGTGGATAAGGCTTGAAGAGCATCTTTAGTCTGTCTTTGTTTAGTGCTGTTCAAATCCTATGTAAAATAGCTCCAGGTGTTGAAGAATACTTCTGCTGAAAGATGACCTGCGGGAGACCTACCTTCATCTTGGCTTTTACTACACAGTTACCACATTGTTCAGTACAATATTGAGGATGGAGTTAATATGAAATAATATGTATATTTACAGTATATTTATGTACCTATCATTAATACTAAGAATTGATTAGCTATATTTATAAAAAGGACTTAAGAATAAAATGTTAGAACTTTTTCTTTATACTTTTGTGGATGGCAAATCAGAATATTAAAAGTACGTACAGGGCTAAGCCTACCATGCCACAGGGTACTGCAGTGAAGCCTGGGATGCAACAGTGTCTACCACTAAATTCAGTGTCCAGGCTTTTTTATGTGCGTGCTGCCTTGTCACTTCCAAATCTGTTTGCCAGACTTAAACTTGTAAGCCAACTAGCATTTGGAATATAAACGTTTAATTACCACTAATTTTACTAAGAATTTAGTACACAGTAATACATAGAAAGACTATACCTATGATGAAGAACAATTATTCTGTGCTCACCTAGCTTTTTGACACTGAAACTGCACTTCTGAGCCATATACTTTTTCCTAAGCAAAATAGAAATTAATTTAAAAACTTGTAGCAGCATTTTCACCATAGCTGCATATCCCAAAAAGCACAGATGTTGACTTTAGCATTCAGAACTAACTAATTTGTCCGGTATACTTACCTGAAGGAAGGCATAGTATCATATGAGGTGTTCTGGCCAACAGAACACTGCCTTTACAGACTTATTCAAACCACTGCACTTTTTGCAGATTGGTGAGGAAACAGGCAAAAGAAATCTGCACCTGACCTACATTATACTGATTTCTAAACATGGAGAAGGACTAATTTATATCATCTTTGAAAACACCAGTTCCTGCCAGTGGCTTAAAGCAATGGTGACCTGACCTGCTACAAAAGTCTTCATTTCTGTCAGCTAAGTAACTTTTTTTTATGTTAATTTGGTCCTATTTATTTTTTCTTAGCTTTGCAGAACACACTAAGTGGAAACAGAACTCCAGAAGTGGGATAAACTTACTTAAAATGTAAGTACAATATTCTTATCAGAGATGACTACTTATCCTCCAGGAATGACAGAAGCCATATTAAACACAAAATAGGCTTTCCAGATTTTTTTCCATTATGTGATGAGTCTTCTAGGAAATTGGGTCAGTAGTAATTATAGCAGCACGGTTAAATTTGACTTTCTTGTTTTCTTTTTTTATTACATACTATTGAAATAGAAAAGAGGAAGAAGAATAATTTTGTTTGAAAAAACAACTCCAGGCTCTCTAATGTGTCATAACTTTTTCAAATTTAAAACATATTATAATAAGTTGTGGCTCATTTCCAATGTGATTCAAAAGAGAAGTCCTTGTTAAGAAATAAGATGGTAGAAGAAGGATCAGAAATGGCATAAGCTTATTTACTATACCTACAGTCATAAAAACGCAGGACAAAAAAGTTTCCCTGGGAAGAACGCTTAGGTTCTTCTCTAGGTAAGTTCTGCTCCATTCCCAATTGTTACCTCTAAATTTGTGCCACATTTCCTGTGTGCCCGTTTATCATTCAAAATAGTCATGCCATTGATGCTAATATGATCTTGAGGATCAATGATCAACTGTGTAATGCAGCTGTATGGATAAGCCCTAGATAACAATCCCACCAACAGTGACTTGCCAAATGTATTTAACCCTGAGAATTAGCTATGTGATGCAGTGCTCACTTTAAGGACAGCTACCAACTGAACAGAGGATCTGATTTCCTTGTTCTTCCTTTTCAGATGGTACAAGTCTTCCTTTCAAAAACAAGTGGGTTTACTCAGCATATACCTTGTTCTTATCTCTAGAGCTAGTACAGTAAAAAATGCTGGCACACCACTGAATATTTTGTGCCACGAGTAAATACTCATATTATCACACTTCTCAGTCCATGGCTGAAAGAAACTGTAAGCGAAGAGCAGCAGCAAAGGTAAGACAGAAGTGAGGTTAACAAATCTGGGGGAAGAAACCCAATACTGAAGAACAACAAATGTTCACTGAAAAACTTGAAGAACAAGTGTTGGCAACAGCCTGTATACCAATTCATAACAAAATTGTTAAAATCTAGAAGGCTGATGTCCCAGCACTGCATCTAAACCCTTATTTTCTGCCCTGCCCCCACCCAACCCCCAGGAAAATTTAGAAATATTTGCTGTTTATTACTGTTTGAATGGTCAATAGGTTTTTGTAGGCTTATATGGCACTGTTCACATCCAGATATTTTCTGCAGACGATAAGTTATCACTTGTTCTTCTGGTCAGAGATTAAAAAGAAAAAAAAGCTAAAATAACATAGAGTTGAAATAGTATATAGCTGCCTTAACCTACTACTTGCTCAAACATAAGCAAGTCTGAGCAAAGATTGCCTCAAAAATGATGCTTCATTTTTGTAAACGGGCTAGCTTAGCTTCTACTGCATAACGATCACAGAGGTTACTGTTCTTGTGTGGCCTGTTACTGAGTCTGGATTTGACAAGAAAGCTAGTAATAAGTCTCCCAAGTACTGGATAGGATTTATGTAGGGTTTTCTCCATCATTATCTTGTAGCACTATAACACCCTGAACCATAAGCTACAAGTGCGCTTGAGTCCTGCCATTATAATGCATAGTGAGTAGGACCCCTCTCTCTAAAACAGATTCTCTAGGAATGTAAAAAAGGGAGAAATTCAGTGATGTTTCTTTACGGAAAGCACTCACGTGAGAAGGCTGGCTGAACAGGGAAAAGATTCCTTTCCAGCTCCCGTTGTTGATTCGAACTTGATATCATTACTTTGCTTTGCCTGGGGAAGGGTGATTTATTTTTGCCTTTTTAATACTACTATTTTCCTCATTCTGCTCTTCCAAATACAAAAAAGGAACAAACAGACCCTTTGTGACACAGCATTTGAACCTAGCGATCTAGAGTTCAGAAGTGCAATTTGTAGAGAACGTGAGGAAGGGAAAGAGAGCAGTACATGCTGCCAGCCCCCAGGAAGGGATTGCAGAGCTGCCACAATCTAGGCTAACTGAAACCATGCTCAGGCAACAAGGTATCTCAAGAGAAAGCCACTAGTGCTTTTGTACAAAACACTAAACTTTGCAAGTTTTAAAGTAAACAACCCATTAACGCTCTAATACTACTATAATGCATTTGCATAACTTTTCTAAACAGCTTAACAGTATTCTATTCTTCCCTATATAAATATGTGTTACTGTTCCTAATGGAACTCCATGCTTGTTTTCATCCCTTTTTCATGAACCAGGTTTCACTAGATTGACTATAGTTTACATTTTACAGTTAGATTTAAATTGCCTTTTTTTTTTTTTTTTTTAAATTTGCAGCTTGTCAGCTCAACAAACTGAGAGGAAACCATTTTTGATTCAGATCCACACTATCTATATTTAGATTCCTTTGGGATTACTAGTTAAAAAAAAAATGAACAAAAGCCCCCCAAAACTATCCTCTGTGAAGAGCTGCTGCAAAGAATGTTCTTGTTTGTGCATGGAAACAAACTTGTTTACTGCAAATGCACTGCCTGCAAATAACTTATTTCACTTGAACAAAGAAAAAAATTTTAAAAAATAGAATCAACAGCCTTCCATACTATTGATTAAACAGTTACTTGCAATTGTGAAATCAATACTGATCTTTAGTGCCCTACTTCACCTGTTTTAGACTTGTTCCTATTTTAGAAGACTAGTTTTCCTACTTCTTGGTCAAATTCATACTTCTAAGCAGCATTTCTAGGTGGTTCAGACACAGCATACCCACATTTTTTCTTAGCATGCCTCGTCTAAATGCAGATAGGAGCTTCGGCTCTTATTCACACGTTGATCACATAGTGCCCCATTGTTTAACTTTTTCAATGTAAAAAAAAATAATTAAATAGTTCTATGCCTTTTAAACCCATGCATTTTAATCTTTCCTTACATATGCTGCTTTCCATTCTTTTTTCTCCTAGGTTCCTGAAGTGGGATACAAGCTGGTAGTTCTGGCCCTGACACACTGGTTTGAATAGTTCCAGTAGGCAGAATTGATTACTCTGATATCTGTATTATTTGCCTCTCTTGTTCCAGTACCACTTGTTCTAATTCACCAGGAGTTTGCAGTGCACTGCCCAGGGGTTCCTGACCAGCACAGGATGCAGGACTATACTCACAGCTTTCTGGGAGCTCCTCTTCTATCACTCAGTCTCCTCTCTCCTTGTGGGTTTTGGCCAATGACTTCCATTGCTGTGTTGTGATTTCTCATACTTCTGCTTCTTCTGACAGCTTCTTTTCCAGAAAGCTCTAAATTAGTGAATACTTCCCCAGACACATTACCCCATTTCATGAGGAGGGATAAGTGCTAGCCTGTAGCAGCCAAGCTACAGCCTCAGTCCTGGATTTAGGGTATCTACATATTCTTATGGGAGAGAAATGTCTGACACAGCAGCTGGGCTACATAAACATCATTTTACTGCAAATCAGTATGAACAGTATGCATATTTTTATTTAAAGCTACAGCTTTCTGAAAGTGTAAATGAACTAGAAGTTCAAAGCTCCAGTTTTTTGTTTGTTTTGTGTTTATTGATAGGCTATTAATTATCTTCCACATTTCACAGTGGTCATAGTGATTTTTTTTTTCACAAGCACTAATAAAAGGAATGGTTGTCTTTACAAGGAGCACTTCCATAGACAATATTTGTAAAACTGAAAAAACCAAACCTAATCTTGATGAGTAAATGGCATATGCTGTTTCTGACACCTTAAACAGAGAAGGTAAAGGCCCTAAGTCCCTTTTTCATAACTTTTTCTGCCCCATGTTTCCCATCTTTTTCATTCTTGCTCCTTATGCTACTTTACAGAGCGCATCTACAGGACAACACATCCAGTTGTGTGGGAATGCATTTCAGCCTTATCTCAACTGGGCAAGATAACTATCCCTAAACAATTCTCAAGTTCACACAAAATCATGAGCATTACAATGTGTGGATTCAATAGGTCCAGTATTAACATACCAATAAGAAAACATGTTTTCCTGTCATGTTTTCAAATTTAATACCAATTTAAAATTAAAAAAACACTTCTTGCTCTATGTAAGAAAAGCACCTTTTTCTTTCTTTTCAATAAAACCCAGAAACTTATATGTAATATATTATGTATTTCCAAAGCTCCAGACTAGATATTACTTGTGCCCTGTAATCCTCAATTTTCAGGGACTAAACATTTGAGGTTAAATAGAGAACAGGATTTAGAGAGCCATGTTCCACACTGCAGCACATGTATTTTCCATGTTCTGCTGCCTAATAAATTCTTCATCCCTGACTCAGATCATGCTTATCCAAGACAGCAAGCTGGTTAAAATGGGAACTTCAAAAATCATCAGGTTAAGGAGGTAAAACACCCAACATAGCCAGGGGTTAAATTCTCACTTTCAGAAGAAAATGCACTTAATTCTTCTTAATGGGGAAAGGTGATTTTTTTTTTTTTTCTGTTTTGTTTCTTCTCCAGCCCCAATGAAAAAAATAATTGAGGTCAGCTCAGTATTTTATAAGGAAAACCTCAGCAAGGAAAATTGGCAGTACTCTAACCCCACCACTGAAGCCACTAGTCTGATGTCCTGGACACACAAATTAATGAGGAAGATCTATTTTCTCCTTCTGTACAGTAGCCTTCACTGTGGGACCTTAAAAGTCTACAAAGATAGCACGTGAGCAAAGCTTTGAAGATACAATTTCCTCATGCACCAGGAATGATAGATATTATGATTTTGGGGGGCTCTATCCATGGTTATTGCATTCTGATGCTTTGTCTAAAACAGGATATTTAATTTCCTAAAAGATTATTTACACTATTATTAAATGTGTTCAGTTTTATAGAGAATTGCAATAGTAGGAACTTGAGTATATATAAAACTACTTTTAAAAAAACACATAAGGGGTTTGGAAAAAGCAAAACTGACTGAGGTGTTTAATGTGACTGTGAAATGGTATTTAGGTGTTTGAATCCAAACCTGTCATTTTTCAAAACCCTGTATTACTCTGCTTTATCCTGGAACCCAAAACGCCTTAGTACTTAGCCCTCCCCTTCAAAGTTTTTCTCTGGATCTTGGCTTTTGAATGTTTCCAGATGCATCTTATTTTTCCTAGGGGCTGAGTTTCCCAAGGATAGGGGAAAAGAAGAAGAAAAAGAGCAAATTAGACAATAGCATACAGACATTGTCAAGTCCAAGGCAGTAAAAACAGTAGCAATGTGAAAACAGTAACTAATATGTCTAAGCAACTAGGAGTCAACATACACCTTTATTTTTTTTATTAGCAAAGCTAAAATGATTACTAGAAATATACCATAACTGAGCGTAGCCTAAAGCATTGATATACTGAGGTGCAGATCCTCTTAATTATTCCACATATGAAGTGGCTTGGGATTCACAAACAAGTTTTCCCTGAATCCAAGCCCCTGAAAGTTTGATTTGGTGTCTGTGCTCAGACCACAGTGTTGTGCAAAAATGAGGGTAGGGGGTGGATATTCTGTTTCTGCTGTAGAGATAGAGTGTCTTTGTGACAGTGAGCATTAGATGCCTACAGCCTGAGGAACAGTAAGCAATGGAAACAGAGTGATAAATTGTCATCCAGGACTGGTAACAGTGTGAGCACTAGTCTTCAGTTCCTGCTCCCAACACTAAACATATTACTTTAGCTACTATTTAATATGAAATGTTGCCATAGTTAGGGTATTCTCCATCCCAGACAGGTGACAACCAATAAGCTAATAAGTCACCACATACCTTCTGGCACTTACCCTTGGGTTTATTGAACAATGCATTTTTTTTCCACCTTGCAGGCTGGTGGAGCTTCCAAAAAAAGGGGCAGGGCCCACTTTCCAAGATAGTCTGAGGCCTGCTGGTTCAGTCATTCTTCAGGCTTAGGAAGAAGTTCCCCCACCTGCCAGACAGACAGCCTAGTCAAGAAGGCTTTTATATACAAAACAGATTTCCATTCTTTCCATAATCTACAAAGAGAGGGTTCTAGACTGTGGATTCTGAGTGAAAAAGAGATGCCTAAACCTAAGAGAAAGGAAGGATTAAATGGGGGGGTGGGAAGAAGTGATGACAGCTGCATTTAGGTGCCTGTTTTGAAACCTAAATGTTTGGGTTCCATGTTGGTCACCAAACCCTCCTAAGTACTCCCCACGGTGTACATGGGTTAGTTATCAAATTTTCTATCTAAATCAATAGCAAAGTTTTCATGGATTAATACCACTTATTTTGTTGGAAGGCACATAACATGCAGTCCTAGGTGTTCTTGAAGAATCTGAATCCTAATCCTTTTTCTGTATTTACAAATATTTTAGTTCCTTTGTTCCTGTGCTATAAAAGAAAGTTTAAGAATGAAATCTTAGGTACAGGGATGGTGGCTATAGGCAGTCCTTAAGCCTCGCCAAAAAAAAATCCAGAATTCAGAGCCTTGAAATTTCTAGGCACATTAAAACTAGTTGAAACAATTTACTATGGTAAAGAGAGGGAGAAACACAGAAATCTTTAATATAATGTGAAATTAGCATATCTTTTTCTCTAGCTCCACATTACAATAGTTTTTTGCAGTCTGAACTTTTGGTTTACACACACAACTATGCTATTATTCTAGAAAAGAGAAGCTCTTTTAACTGATAACAGCAGTTCTAAAATATCCAATTTAAAGAAAAATAAATGAGCTTACTAGTTATAAAAGAAGGGAGAAGAGGTTACATTTTAACGCCATTGTTACTGAAAATCCTGGCACAGAGAAAGTGCATAAACAAGTACATCTTGGCAAAAGTATGAATAAAAAATTGCTAGCACACAGCTTTTCTTTGTTTGTTTACTGTCAGTATAGGTCTAGTGAGCACAAATGAGATGCCCGAACTACAGCTACTCATCCGCCAATATAGAATGGAAGTCCTTGTACATTGCAAGTTCTTCCATGGGCGCATACTACTATTGTCTCGCTCTCAAAACGAAAAGGAAAAAAAAAAAAAGTGACAAAGGCACACACACTTAAAAGCAGAGATGATGTTTGAAATAAGAAAAAGTAGTACTCGAATACTATCACTCTTTTTTGCTCAAATAGCCAATAGTTGAGTTCTTCACCTTTAGAAGTAGTTAATAAGCAAGTTTAGGTGTAATTCTAATTAAAATATATCCCTTTTTATTTTCCATTTTCTCAGGAACAGATGCAACAGCAGTCAGTTTCTTTAATCACATATCAAAGTAGCTTTATAGCTAATACTCTGGACTTAAAAACTTGCTTTCTTGGCTTCTTCCTAATGGGGAACTAAACACTTCTCTGACTCTTTCCTGCATGCTCAGCTGCAGGATCCCAGCCCCTCTTTCTCCACTGTCAGTATGCAATTGCTACTTCATTTTGGAAGACAGACAACCAGCAAGTACACATATCAGCTTGATAATATATTATCATTAACCTATATAACTTAACAGACATAAGAGAACTGTTGTAAACATTAGACATTTACCTAATGACAGGTAAATGGTTATAAGGACCTAGTTTATAAACCATAATTATAATATGCTTTAGTATAAATTATCTGCTAGTATTATAACTGGGTATGGTTTTTCAAGCGTATTACCATTCTGTTAGTATGTTCAGACAGGGCACATACTGTACAGGTTTCACTTGGTAATCAATAACCACCTGCAACTGCATCCTGTCAGATGAGATCAAGACTTCCTTGCAGGAATGGAGCTTCATCATTTCCACTGGTAATTTATAATCCAAACTGGTTGACTGGAGACATCGGTCCCAACTGAAAGGCAGCAAGGGGCAGCAATCAAAGCTTGTCAGGTGTGGCTGTTGACAGCTAAGCACATTGAACTGTACTGAAGCTTAGAAAATAAACAACTTGCCTAAGACATTAGTGCCTATTGACCTGTGATAGTTGGCAGTTCTGCTATCTTCTAATGGAAATTGGTATTATCTCCTCCATTATGTTGTGCTTCACCAGCAGTTCCCAGCACCTGCGAAGACCCAGGCCCTAGTGTAGTGCAGTATGGCACTGGAGAGCTACTATTGTGCACAGTAGGAGAGGCAGGCCACAGAACTGGATTCACACAAGGAACAAAAAGAAAAACTTAGACATAATCTTTAACTCTTCTTCTGTACAATTTACTGCAGAATGGAGAGCAGAGATTAAGGTGCAAGGCTGGAAGTAGAAGCAAGTGCTTTTGAGACCCAAAGGTTACTCTGTGTTTGGATGAAGGAGTAATCCATTGGCAAGCCACGTTATGTACCTGAGCAGGATGGGGACCACAGTTAATTTTCTGGAGTTTCTTGAAAGGCACAGACTCTTCAGTGGAGGCACAAAACACTGATCTGTAAGTGGAAGAAGGATTGAGCTCAGCAAGTCGGAAAGCATACCATTTTCAGTTGGTTGGTTTTTTTGTTTGTTTCCCCACCCCCCATCCCCCACAAATAGATATATCTGCAAGACAGAATTAATTCTAAACTAGCATAGCCTTTTTCCCCTTCCTTAAAGCACCATGTCAGTTGTCTAAGTTCCAAAATCCTTATTTCAGGGAAAACAGAAGTTGTTTCCATTTGCCTAAGTATATTTATCACTAAAAGTTTTGTTGTACTTTTTCATAGGTTTAAATAATAGATCCCAGCATCCTTGCTAAAACAGAAAAGGATGGGGTGTGGTTAAGTGGCACAAGCAGGCACACACAAGCATCCCCTCACAATTCTACAATATGTATCTGATTCTGGCATATGCATCTCCACTGTTCTGACACGGAGATTATCTTATCTTCAGTGACCAAAATGTACAACTGTTTGTGCAGCAACAATATACACAGGTTATTTTTAGTTCAAACATGTGGCACTACTCATTGTGCAGCTGCTTTCATGCATTAATGCATTGTGATACAAACCCCTAACTGCAAGAACCCAAATTAATTGCAAGCAATGAGACATTTTGGACTGAAAACCGCTTTTGGCTACATTGAAATCGAGTTGTTGACTTTTCAAGCTAAAAGAGATATGAATCATGGAAAATATTTCATTCTTAACCCCTCAAAGTACCCAATAATATTCCTGAACTAATGCAAAATGCAGTTATGTGTTGGCTTAGAAATTACAACTTCTCTGCCAAAGGTTAATTTAGACTATTCATCCAAGATTAGTTGCAAGTTTTTAAAACTGTAAATAAATTCTTGTTCCTAAACAGCACAGGTTTTCAAAGCAGGGAGTATAACCCACAGCCTATAAAAGGAAAAGATTTAAAGCAGAAATGGGACATTTGACTTCTGCATATTTGGAACATTTAATCACCCCCTTGGTTATATGGAATAAGTTAGACTGGCAACTTTTTCTTCAGCTCCTTAGTGAAATTACGTTTCTTTAATAGAGCCTTAATGCTTTGCAGGATAATTTAGAATCTAGTCCTGCATCTTTTACAGACAACTGTAGAACTCATCTTTGTTCAGGAGGGAAGAGGCCCAAAGTTTGTAAGTGCCTGAAGGTACGACCGTAACTTTTTCTCCTGTCTGAACAATGGCATGCATCTTCTCTCTTTCATATTACAAGATATTAATGTATGCATAAAACCATTAATATTAGAATTAGTAGGAGGACTTTAATCTCATTCTATTAGAAAGTGCTATGCAAAACTTAAGCTGCTTTTATCTGTAAGTAGAGGGAAAAAAAGTCTAAGGTATAAAAGGACTTTCTCAGTACTTATACTGCTATAAAGAAATGCAGCAGGGGAGGCAAAGTAATTTTTATGAGACCTATGTCTCAGACAGACGAGCTTTGGCAGACTTGGCTGCGACACTTCAAAACACTGATGCTATTGATTCACCTCATACTGCCCCTTTGCTGCAGACAATAGCCCACATAAAATGAACAGCAAAGGTCTGCCTTACATGGTATAAACTTAGCACACATTTACATTCAGTGTCAGTTTAACTCAATTATTCATGCTGCCAATTACCATATTAAAATGAGCATGTGTGTTGTTCTGTTGTCCTGATCTGAGGAAAAAAAATTCAGGTTACTAAACTCTCAAAACAGCCACACCCACATCCACCAGAGAATCTTGTGTAATTTCATCTCACTTTCACATTTCTTTTCAATCTCTGAAATTTCTGTAGGTGCATGTGGGAGCACAAAATTTTAGTCCTGTTTAGTTTGTAAGCAAATGTGGTTTTGGTAGGTTCACCTCTGACTCAGGTAGTCAGAAGCTTATTATTTGCAGTAAGATTTAAGTTTAAAATTAGAGGCAATATAATATTTAACATCATTCTTGACGTCACTAGAGGAAATTCCTCAAAGTTGAGGATGGCAGCATTACGAGACATAGGCGAATAAGGGTAGGTTAGCACACAGGCCCACAGGTAGCAAATAATCTACACTGCCATTCAATACGCGTGCCAATGCACTGTTGCTGCCAGGTGCATCTTTTGACTTGAATGTTTTCCAGTCAAAGAGTGTGGATAGACCTGTGTCTTCCCTCAAAATGGTGGCCTACTTGCAGTGTTACTGATGGCTGAGATCTTGAAGAGTCAAGCACTACGTTGCAAGCAGTCAGGACGGTGTTTACAGTCTCAGAAGCCCCTCAGGCAGGAATTGTGCTTCCTGTAACCCCATTCTGCCTCACTGCACAGGAACTGGGTGCTCGTATTTAGTTCAACTGGATAATGTCCCTCGTCTGTCACAGCTGGACTTTAGTCAGTAATACCTTCGTGAACATACAGTCATAACATTGCCACTGATCAGCTCATCACACAGCATCCTCCAGAGCAGGGAAAGCTGGTGTCTCCATAGCAGAACTCCTCCAGTCCAAAGACCTATCTTCTGTCGAGCTCCCAAAGACTTACCCTGCATGACAAAAGCAGCATGAAACCTTAATACACCTGGTGGAGAGCCTGATGCCAGACTACTCTTTTCTCGAACGTGCCTGTCAGCGGTAGCCTTTTTTTCTGAGCCCGTTTCTCAGTAGGCATTCACTATCACTCAGAAATATCCCCAAAATAAGCAGCTCTCAAACAAGCAGTTTAGTTCAGACGGGCCACAGACACTCTTTTTTGTTGTTCCCTCAAGCAGTCCTAATTTTTCATGTGACAGCCAAATCAAAAGCTTTCTATAGAAGAATAAATTTCTGTCCCAGCAGCTGTAAATCAGAAATTGGAGTGGATAACCCATGTGTAGCTATGATCAAGACTTCTTATCTGGTCCATTTAGCCTTTTTCGACCCACTAGACTATCTAGAGAGAATAAGTGACACTCCTGAATTTCAAAAATCCAAATACTCATTTTAAGGTCACAGAGATCATATACATCACTTCTTTACTGAACAGCATGAACAATACTAGGTATAAGATGTACTCTTTGAGTTGTCCTATGGAAAGTATCATTCTGTTGAACTTGGTTTTGTACTCATATGAAGCAGTTCTAAAGTCTACTGTAATTGTCTTAAACAGACAAGGACTTCCTGTGAGGCTGCAAAGACCACAGCAACTTACCACATCCAATGTGTTTGTCAGGTCAATGAAAGCTTGCAAAATATCAGCCTCTGCATATCTGCCTTGATAAAGGTCTTGACAAAATTGTTCCCTTGGAATTTTTCAATAGTTTGCATCCAACCTGCACTAAGACTCTGGAATTCTGCTTCCTGCATCATGCAGAAACAACAGTCTGTTGGTGGGAAAGCTAGTTGGCCTAGGCTACTTAGTGAGGATCTTTTGCTGACCTGGCTGTCTGGGCCAGGTACCCTTCCATTCGTCCTGATTGTCACTGCTTGTGACAATGTCATCTACAGCATTGCATAGCCACAGCCTTTTTTCCTTATTCAGTTTAGAAGAGAGTAGATAGACTATTTCAGTTGGAAGGGACCTACAACGATCACCTAGTGCAACTGCCTGACCAATTCAAGGCTGATCAAGTTACAGCATGTTGTTGAGGGCATTGCCCAAATGCCTCTTGAACACTGACAGGCTTGGGGCATCGACCACCTCTCAAGGAAGCCTGTTCCATTGTTTGACCACCTTCTCGGTAAAGAAATGCTTCCTAACAGCCAGTCTAAACCTCCCCTGGTGCAGCTGTGAACCATTCCCACGTGTCCTGTCACTGGATACCAGGGAGAAGAGATCAGCACCTTCCTCTCCACATCCCCTCCTCAGGAAGCTGTAGAGAGCAACGAGGTCACCCCTCAGCTTTACTAAAACACTTAGCAGTGGCCTTTTTTTCTGAGTCTGTTTCTCAGTAGGCATTCACTATCACTCAGAAATGTCCCCAAAATAAGAAGCTCTCTTGCACCTCTTATCCTGTATAGAAATCTTGTAATTATATGGCACATAGAAGTAGCCTTACTTTCTCCTTCTGAATTCAGTAATTTCATGATGTGAAAAGAGCACCTGTGGGGCTAGAAGTAATGGTAAAGGAAGAGAAACTAATGCTGAACTCACCTGAAGTTTGGTAGGATCAATATCAGCAATCGGCCTCTCCAGTTGCTCTAGCTTATGTACCAGTACAACCTTGCACTAATACACCAGCTAGTGCTGGCCCTGCATGGGATCCTCTGCTACTTTCACTGCAAGTCATTTTTAGTCAGGCTTTACAAAAAGGGTTGGTCTTGGTTTTGGTTTTTTTCTTTTACACATTTTAGCCATTTTCACTGGCTGCAATGGTTTAGCTTGTAAGCTGAGACAGTATGTGGCTACCAGGCAGAATAATCATAGGAATATGAGCTTGATAGAGACCCTAAGCTCAATTACCACTTTAGCTGACTGCAAAACTCATAAGATAAACTTTTTGCTGGGCTAGTAAAAAGTTCCCTGTAACTTCATAGAATCACAGAATCATAGAATGGTTCAGGTTGGAAGGGGCTTTAAAGATCATCTAGTCCCAACCCCCCTGCCATAGGCAGGGACACCTTCCACTAGACCAGGTTGCTCAAAGCCCCATCCAGCCTGGCCTTGAACACTTCCAGGGATGGGGCATCCACAACTTCTCTGGGCAGCCTGTTCCAGTGCCTCACCACCCTCATAGTGGTTACTATCATGTTTCTATCCTAATTGTTTTGGCAAAATCCTCCAGCCAAACACAGGGACAAAGGGAGAAGAGGAAAGCACTGCATTTCCAGCACTGACTCCTTATAACCCTTCTCATCCTAGGAAAATGTCCCTTTTTTCTAGCGTTGTTTCTGTTAGTATATTCTGTGACCTCTTAGTAATACTAGTGAAAATGAGTTTTGAGCTACCCTAAGCATACTTATTCACATTTAATAGCAGACATTGAAATTATGTTCTGATAGCTATTTGGTTAGCTGTGTTTTGTGCCAAACACTTATACAGTCAGTACAAGAACCTGGTAGTCTAATCTGTAATACTGCTTTACAATGGGAAACTATAAAAATCCCCTTTTCATTCTTTTTTTTTTTTTTTTTTTTTTTTCACATATGGTGGGACTATTTTACTTGGATGATATCCTTCTTTCTCCTCTTTCCTGAAAACAAACAAACAAAAAACCCCAAACCCCAAACCGTTGAACATTTTCAAACTTTCTTTACCTTAAAAATCTTCAATGCATTTAACAACAATTAAGCAGCTATCTTCACAGTTACCTTGTGATGTTTCCATTAACCCATGCCCATCTTCTGCTATTTATATAGAAACAATTAGCAGTAGTGGTTGTGCGCTTTGGATCCTGCTTTATCCCATGCTTATTTTCCTTACCTCTGGGCTATATAATTAAAGACAGCAATATTTCTCCAAACTTATTCCCCTCTAAACAAATGTGAGAGCTTAAATTAGAAGTATTGTGATAATGTAAGCCATAATGGAGAAGTAGGGATCACAAGGAGAACTTAACAATTGAATAATCTGATTTGTCAGCATTACTTTGGTACATCCAGGATGTCCTAAAGCATGTGAGATACTAAAATACAGACACAACTAGACCAAGTGACATAAAGCTCATTAGCAAAAGGAATTTTCCGGACCAATTATCCTGTAAGTGTTGCACAAATGTGCACTAAATAATCAATTCCACAGTTAAATTTGTGTTCTATGAGAGTCAGCTAAAGCAGCTCAGGACAGGCCTCATACATAACATGCTTAGTCACATCTTTTGTAGTAATTATTTTTGCCAACATTTAACATACTTACTTACATGATATTGCATAGCAACAGGTTATTCTATTATTTGTTTCCTGTTTTTTTTTAAATAGAAGTACTACAATCTGTAACATTTCTGACTAAAAAGCCTTTTATCTGATGATCACTCATATATTAAGAACAGATAAAAACACTTTTCTAGACCTGTGTTATCTACATATTTCTTTTTGCTAAACAACTGTTCCTCTACAGATCTGCAATGTGCTTAGTGACTTAGAAATACTAAATATTAGGTCACCATGATTGAGCCACATTAAGCAGAATTCAGGTGTGACTGAATCGCTAAGTGTAAGTGCAGAAATCTAGTGCAACAGCCAGCTCCTGTTCTGATACAAGGCCTAAAGGCATGAGATTAAAAACGCTGGGTTTGTGTATTGGCTTGAGGAAGTTGTAGCTTATGCTCAGAGCTAACTATGCACTAGTACTGCAACCTACCAGTTTTAATCTTACTTTAAATCTTTTAACGTTAGGGATACCAAAGAAATGGTCTGTGTTGGGTTTTTGAAGGATCCGTGAGAACTTACGCTGTAGCATGATGCAGCAATATGTATCATCACCACCATTTTCTCCTGTTTTCAAAATGTCTGGTAAATCAATTTTCCTTGCTCATGCTCATAATCTTGAGCACTAACAGGGTTATCTTTGCTGATAAAAGATCAGAATCTTAGAAGTACGTTATGAAGATACATAAAAAATATTACTTCTTCTATAGTACATCTTCCCTTTAGAACTTGTCATGCCGCAAATCCAAAGATAGGTTATAGCACACTCAAATCCATCCAAAACATCCTCTCTGAAGGGTAACCTAATGCATAAATGGCTACACAGCCATCCCTCAGACCACTGTCCTACATGACTGCAACAATTAGCAGCTGCTGCACACATGGAGCCTGCATTTCTCTTCCTTACATAACCTTAATTACTCTTTCTTTCATTCCTAGTACTGCATCTACTACTTAATAACGTGGGTCTTAGCAAGATGGGTTGATGATTTAGATAGCCCTATGCAAGTATATTCAGTAACACAGAATGTGGTCTGTGATCCAAAGCAAGGATTTTGTTAGCTCTCATTATCACTAACATTTTGTGCTTTGCTTTACTTTAAAAGGTTATACGGGACCTGAAATATTGCTTAAGTACTTTCCACTCCCTCATCCCACAGGGAAGTTTCCTTGCACTAGGCACGTGTTTGGGGTTTTTTGTTGTTGGGGTTTTTTTCGCAAAGCAAGCATGAGGCTGTTATAACAATAGAGGGTATTTTCAAGAATAATCTTTGTTCACTGAAAATTGCCTTAGGAACATATAAACAAAAAGTAATCCCTCCCTTTCCCACCATTTTCAGTTGGTGCTTTAGGAGGTTGATACACAGCATTTTGGAATATACTTCCCAGGGCTAGAAGAGGAGAGACAATGAGCTGATATTGCCAATCATTCTTCAGGGATTAGACATTTTTAGCCTTTAGTGAGATGTCAGGTGAAAGGCAACACATTTTTAGCATAATCCTGGAAGTTTTTACACAACAGAGTCCAAGCTTGTTGGCTTTTTCAAAGTGCAATGTTTATGTCAATTGTTCTCCCTTCACTGCTGAGATTTCTTTTCCAAGAGGCCAATTTGCATGCCCTACTCTTCTATATCTCATACTTCTTTAAAAAAACAGGCTTCCTATTACAGTGGCTCCAAGAACTGTGAAATGTGTCCCATCCACTTGAGAGGTGGAGAACAGGAATCTTCCACCTTTCAAACTTGCCCTTTTCCTTTCTCAGTGCCAGGGTCTATCTAGCTCTTCACAGCTGTATGAAGTGCTTGTAGCAGAGACCATTTAAAAGGGTCTCTCTTTTCCTATGCTCCTTTTTGAAACAAAATCTACCTTGTTTTCCATTCTGAAAACCATTTTAACAACTTCAGAACTGTTGTGATATCTCCAATAAAATTTCACTTTCTGGGAAATTAAATGAAAAATCCCCCAGATTTTCAACTTGATAAAGTGGAACTGAGCAGATTCATCAAGTGAAGAACACAAATAAGCCCAGAATTACATGGCAAACTGACAACAAATTCCCCCTTATTACTTGCAGTCCATGCCTTTTTTTTTTTTTTTTTTTTAATACTAACTCTTTTTGATTCAGGAGACTTCCAGCCTCTCCTACCAGCTTCTTCCACTATTCTGTTGGATTTCCTCCAACTTCACTACTAAGTTTGCTGAATGTAAAAGGTGCCTTCAGCTTTCTTCTACTGTGCAGAGCCTCCACCATCCTTTCGCTTCATGATGTTTCTGTCTAAAAACTGATTTTAGTGCATGTTCTCCAGCGCCTGGTTCAGTTCCCACATAGTCAAGGTGAGGACTCCACTTATTAAAAAACACACCAGAAAAGAAGCAGAGGACTATATGGAGATAAAAAGGGAAGGACTGAACTGTTTGAGACTACAGAGTCTGAAGTCCTGACTTTAAACAGTACTGACAGACTTAGCACAGCCTATAATTCCTACAGTACTAACAGACTTAGTGCAGTACCAGCAGATCAACACCAGTTTTAAAAGAAAACTGTATGCCAACAGAGCACTAGGAACAGATAAGGGGCTAAGAGGATAGCTCTACAACATCAGTCATTAGAAAAGCTAGATGGCGCAGCAGATGCAGCAAGCAGCACTATAGTACTGACCACCATCAGTTTCAAAACTGGTCAGAAATGCAAAGCCTGCTCCTGGCAGCACCTCTCACCTGAGGAAGTCCCTCAAAGCTTTTGTGCCAGGAACCCACACCAAGATGTACAGACTTCTCTGTACTGTCTTTCTGGTGAAAAACAGACTACCTAATCAGAGCAGTTCAAAACCCAACATACCAAATCCCATATGATAAATACTAATTGAACTCTAGTGTCCTGACGTATAGCAATATCTTAACTGAAGATCCTCGAAACCCTTATTTTCACTCATGCTGGTGATTCTTCTCAAATTTAGCAACAGAGAACATGGGAGCAGTCCCCCATCAGCTTCAACAGAAAGAGGTCTCAATTCAGGTCAAGAGCTAGGCTTGAATTTTCCTGTGTCAGTCACTTTCTGAAAAGTTTACATTTATATAAATTCAGTCTTTCAATATTCATCCACCCTTGCAGTTTACCTTTTGGGAATTACTTGCTTACTAGGCAACATCAGTGGAAATCCAGATTGCAGTAACATGAATAATTCAAAACTTCCAAAGAGGGAGGGAACCGACTAGATGCACATCTTGACAAGAGCCATTAACATTTTCCAATAGAATTGAAGTACACAATGAATACATCCTAACATGTCTGTCAGAAGCCTTCAATAAATTTTAACACTTAATCTGTATCAGACTGCACATACAGTTTTCCCTGCTGCAAGTACTATTCTCAAATAGATGTCAACACTCAAGTCCTCAGCAGATGCTAGGCACCTACTTCTGTCTCAGGGGATCTACCATGCAGGCATCATAGACCTTCAGAAATACCAGGACCCTTCCAAGATGCCATCTAACCACAGAGGACCTGATCAGGTACTGCTAGTGCCCCACAGTTCAGGCTACCCTGAACCCCCTTCAGGCTGCATCTCTGAAGTTTCGGATGAGATTCACAAGTGAGATGTTCCTTTGCCCATCTTACTGGGGATATTCCTCATACCCAGACATATCAAAGCTGGCTAGAGTCTCCTCAAAGAGACAGGTAAAAAAGAATGTATACAGCCTGGCACTTAAGACACTACCTGGAACATGATAAGCCTAGGCTCAATACCCTGTTCCATATAGATCTAGATTCTCACTGTAGAGAACAGATTTACCAAGTTAGAAAAATAATTTTTTTTTTTAACATACAAACTGGCATAATGACAATGCTATGTTCAGAGACATGGAAACAGGAGAGCCATGGGAATACGCAAAGGAAAGTGATCTCTCTTTCACCAGATGCATGGCTTTAAGACTCCCTCTAGTACTATGTTCTCATGTAACTGTACACAATATCCTTTTATATACAAATGTAGCTGTAAAATCTTGTTCCTCTCCCTGCCCCCCTACCCCGCCTTAATTTTGGCATTTCTTAATACTGAGTGCCTGACACCCCAAAGACCTGGCATTAATATAATTTTTTGTGTATATGACCTTGGTTCCACAGGCTACTTTAGGCAGAAGAATCCTGCATTCCCATAAAACCTTACAGAGCAATTCTTTACACTGCCTACAAAATAATGCTCCAGTACCTTGAGGATGAAGGATGAGCTATCAAGTTAGTATTTCAAACATTGTTCCTATGGGATGTGATCCTTATTTAATGCCGCAGCAGTATGGCTCTATGGATTTCAGTGCAGCACTTGCCTATACCACCAGCAAAACTGTCTCACTTTTATCAGTGTAGAGTTATCAGACTAAAGGAAGCATAGATCAATAGCTAGATCATATACTTGGATGTATCCACCTATTTGCCAAATCCTGTTGATGCAATTCTGTACATATGAGATTGAACTGTGGAGTCTCACATTGTCATTCTATACAAAAGCATTTATATAGAAAGAACATATCTGCAGCAAAATCAGGACACTTGTACACGAACACAAAATTTGAGCCACCTCCATATTTCTACAAAACTGGAATCTGAAACTTTCAAGCTAAAAAATTTCTCACCATAAAAATATTTTCCTTCCCTCTGAGAAGTGAGGGGAGCTTTTTAGTTGGGTTGCTTAAAACAGCTGGTCTCTAAGCCTTTTCCAGTTTCCTAGAAACTTAACCACCCAGCTGGTCAGAACTCCTCCGGGCAAAAGGTTTCACTTTTCTAATGGTGTAGTATCTCCCCAGATAACCCTCATTTTAAGCCAATTTATAAAGCAAAAAACATTTACTATGGCCACCACCTCTGTGCTCCTTGGTTCTTTGCCAGCAACAGGTCAGCACAGCTACATCATCTTCTACCAGAAACCCAGTTTCTTTCCGCTGATTCCCTTCCACCTAGGAAATAAAACCAGAAGTTTTTTTCTATTTGTCCCGATACCGTGAGGTCTACTTTCTGTAGTGGTGTAATAACAAAGGAAGATGCAAAACTTAGCTGTCTGTGTATTTAGCATCAATACAAATGAATGTAAACATTTCTTTCCACTGACCTCATGCATTTAAACTAAGTTTTTACTGAAATTTGTAGTTGTGTACTGTGCTTGAAGAGCTGTTTTGATAAGAAAAATATGTTAGACACTGTTCTAAAGTCATCTTCCTAATCTAATGAATCATTTAGGGTCACCCTGAAGAGATGGGCATGCATTGTTTTTAACACTCATCTGTTTACCTCAAATTGTTTACCATGAGTGTTGTCTTTTTTTTAATAGCTCCATTGCTGAGCATAATTATGAAAGCAATGCTTATAATAAAAGAGTATTCTTAGCCCAAAATGTAACTGATGCCCAAAGCATGCCTTGAAGAAGCAAATTGCGAGCTAGGAAGGTATACAAGTCAAAATGTAGTATAAATGCTAATGTGCTTAAGTACTAAAAAACTAGCATAAGCTGAAAAAAAAGATGTGGCTTAATTTCTAGGTCACAAGTCCGGATAGTTGTGTGTTGCTTTTACACATGAAATGTTGTTAGAAAAGAAAAAAAGATTTACTCCACGCTTCCCATTTCTCTTCATTTGTACAATTAACTCACAAATTAGACTTGGGTAACACATGCAGAATTTTCAAAGCCTAACATTTGCCAAAATATTAGTTGTGTATAATTTAACTGTCAAAAAACAGAATCAGGATGCGTAATGCACATACTCTTGGCAGTTTAGCCATTTAAGAGTTAAAACAAGAAAAAAAAGCTGGTAAGTAACCGAGGGAGAAAGGAATCAATTATGACTGTTTTTTCAAGGCAAGAATTTCTAAATCAGCTCCACTTTTTAAAATAGTCCTATGAATATGCAATATCCAATTGGAACCAGGCAAAAATTTCTCAAAAACACAAGTAGACAACTGTTTAGGAACAGTCAGGAAATCTATTTTAGCTGATCCAAAGCAAGCTTTATAGTCTGCTTTCTCCATTAAACCCCATCAGACCACCATTTTCTTTTCTGTTTTTAAATTTAAATTATCTTTATTTTACTTTCCTTCAGATAAAAGAAAAGATTGGCAAAGAAAATTTATGATTTTTCTGTGGGTTTTATAGGCTGTGGAGAAATTCTAAGGTATTCTCTTGAGAAGGAATCTTTTCAAAACTGAACAGTAGCCAGTATTCAATACTTTCCAGGTCCATACTTAGCTAATCCTTGATAAAACCAGATAAAATTAATAATGGAGAGAAGAAAGAATGTTAGTACTATACTTTTTAAAATACATTATACATAAACAACCCATGTCTTGCACAACTTGGCACAGTGAGAACTCCTTTGATGCAGTTGAATCTGTAAAGTTCAAGAGCTCTGCATTCATCTCTATCAGGGCAGAGTGGGCCAGCAGCTGCAGCAACCACTAGCCTGGATAATTTCTTGAATGTAAAAACTAAACAACACTAAACAATCCACCACAAATCTGAAAAAAAGGAAAATCAAGAATAAATACTCTACTGCACAGGCCTACAAAAGATTCTCTAGGGAGTACTAACCTTATTTACACAAGTATTTTTCAAAGTATGTACACTGGGGTTCAGCATTTATCTTAAAAGCAGAAAACGTACAGTAAGTCGTGGCAAATCTACAATTTGGCTACACAGAGGCCCAAATACTGACTTTTCCTACTTGGACACACCCGAAAGAAAGAGCCAACAGTAGCTGCTACCTTAGAGAGTGTGTGCTCAAGGTAATCATAACGCAGCTGCTTGAACTTCCTGACTACATAGGAAAAGCAAATTGTGCTGCTGGCAGAAATTCCTGTGTCAGGTGCATGTCTTCTGTGTCCAGAGCCAGGGCTCAGCTTTTTTTTGGCTTGCCTCTTGCAGCTAGCACTGGTAGGAGTACATAACTTACTTCTTTTTAACTGTTATAGCAGCTCCTGCTGCTCTGCCCTCTCACAGAAATATACCTTCTTCTGTCTTATATTGATATAAATCTTGGAGGCCCAACTCCTAGTGGGTGCACAGACTCATACCCTCCCCTTTTTACTGTAGGAGTGGTACAATAATTGATCTAGAAGGAGAAATCAATGCATTGCTCATAGTGACAAGAGAGGACTCTGGCAATCAAGGGAAAACTGAAATGTAATGCACACACGGAGAAGGCAGGGGGTGGATGGCACATTCTCAGCTTGCAATTGCAGAATTATTTTTAGATGTTTTCCTGAGAAAATATACAGTGTGCACATACCATGCGATGCTGCGAGGAGTATATATAATGATAGTTACATGGGAACAGCGAACTGAGAGAGGTTGAGATACAGGTGCATAAAATTCCAATATGCAGGTCCACTTTGTTCTTTTATAATACATATTTTGAATATTCAGTCTGACAGTTTACCAGTTATTCAGACTGCATATAGATATTAATACAATGTCCTGGTAGTAAAAATACTTGATATTCACACAGAATTCAAACAAAAAAAGTATTTTGTGTAATTACAAAAACGTACAATCAGTTTAACGTAAGGCACACAGAACGAAAAAAAATCCCAAACTAATAAACTTCTCTAATCATGACTCATTCATCAGCTTTCCCAGAGCACTTTTTTGCATTTCTAGGGTCACCAGTGATGATGACAATTAAATAATCTTCAAACCAGGATTTACTTAACATGATAGGACTGGACTGCAAACATAGCTGTTCAAAGTTGTTTTTTCCCCTATTCCTCTCTCAGCTGGAATTGAACAAGCTACTGATAAGCAGGACAATCAGAAGTGCTATAACATTAAAACTGGGATATTCATCATCTCACTTTGAGAGATGAAGCACCCAATTATAATGGTGGGCTATAAAGATAGAGTTGAAATTCAGGTTGTCAAGGTAGTCTAGAGGAGGTACATGTTATAGAAGTAGCTTGCAGCTGAGTGCCTTACTCTCTTCGGACCTTAATAAATACAGGCTAGAAGTGCTATAAACCTTAAAGAAGTGATCAGCTGCAGTCTCTAGGAGGCTTGCATGACAGTCTAACATCTGAGCCAAGAAGAAATAAATCATAATTGTCCCTTCTGGGACTCACACTTATGGATTAGCTGTAAGGGAAGAGTCTAGAAAAATAATAGTCTGGCTGAAGCAGTATTTCTCATTTGTGGTATCAAACTGAAGTTGAAAACAAACACAGACAAAAAGAATCTTTCTTAGTTTTTGCAAATCAGATGTGAAAAACATTTTGTTGTTCTCCCCATTGGCCTGTTTTATGCCAAGGGTGTTTTTGGTTACCACAAATGTCTCGTACATGGATGTATTTATGAATATCCATACCTGTACGTTCAGCTTCACAAAAGGGTCTCTTCTGGATAACAAGGAGAATTTTCTCAGATTTCTATAAGTGTTATCCAACTATCCTGGGTTTTTGATTGCCTCATCTAGTAGAACAGAATTGCCTGTGCTAGGGTCACTCTGAAGAGACCTTACATAAAAGGATTGGGTAAAGAATAAACTATTCATTAGCAATCCCAAACATACACAATGTATTACAAAGGCAGGTAAACCAAGGGTATTAAAAAAAAAAAAAAAAAACACAAACAAAACACCATCCTAAGATTTTTGGATCATATCCCAGGGACTTCTCTCACATTGTGGTACTGAGCTGTAAAGCTGCTATGGTGTTTTTCAATCACGTAATTCAATCCCCTGTATCGTAAGATCTTTGTCTTCAAGTTTGCTATCAGCAAGCAGAATCCCAGTTTAGGCACAAATACCTCTCCCTCCCAACCTCCCCACTTCTTTTGTTTTGTCCTCCTTTTCAGAAGCCCAAGTTATCCCATGGGTCTCCATTAGGAAAGAGGGATATCTACCTAAAAGTGGTACCAGTTATTTACTCACAAAACACAAAATGTTTGAATTCTTCTCTGCAATATAAACTGCTTCTACCTCCTTAGAAATGCTAATATCCCATGGTTATATGAGCCATGGTCATCTGCTATCCTCAAACAGATGTTTCACTAAGCTCTAAATAAATCATTAGCCCACAGTGAGATAAAATGGTCTTTCCGGCATCACACAGCAGTGTTCAAATTTCAGGGTGAAGGCTTTCCACACAATTAATCATCTATTTCATGGGACCATACATACTGAATCATATTTTATATGAGCTTATGAACAAGATTAATGCACATAGCTTACTACAGGATCTTTGACTGACTTTTGTTTGGTTTCAGTCACTGAGGGGCAGATCGGTCTTCGAAGAAAAATTTGCCAGTGACTTTTTGGAATAATGGCCTAAGCATGAAATCCCACATTAAGGGCATATTTTAACTGTTTCACTTTCCTGTTCAATGAAACAGTCAGCAAACAGCTGAGCAAGATAAGGCTTGTGTGTATTTCTAAGCAAGAGGGAAACTCTGAAATTAGCAGGAAATATTGAGTGTTTATTGTACAGTAGGAACTTGGTAGCCATAGTACTCTCCTTATCACACTGCTATAGTTATGCTCATAGAATTTTATCTTTTTCATTGAGAAAGCAGTAAAGTATGAAATAGGCGTGGTTCTTACTGAATATTTGTAACCTGGGGGCACTGCACAGTGCAGGCAGAATCCTGTGCTGCTCACCCTTTCAGGTCCAGGGATATGAGTACTTCAGGATATGGAGAGAGAATGGAGAGGTTATTTTAATTCCTCTGTAGTTTTAAATTTTGTTTTTGCAGCAATATAAAGAAAGAGTTACGAGAGTCACAAAACACTGCTTCCGTTATGTCAAAAACTAAAATCTGCTTTCAAGTGGCAGAGTTTACAGGTTTTGGCCCTGTTTGGCAGTGCTGAATAAGATAACTGCTTGCCCTCTTCTTGAACAACATCATGATAGGCCTGCATTAACTATACAATGTTTCAGACATCATCAATAATTTTTCAGGTTCATTCACTGATTTTGTCCTACTCTGCCAAACAACGAATAGCTTACGCCATTTTCTGACCTGATCACAAGGAAGTAGACAAAAGAAATCTGCTTTTTTAATTTTCTTACACTCTCATCTCTCACAGGGTTCGATATTTACATTCTAATTACAAAAGAAAAAGACACCAATAATTTGTTCCATCTTGGTGAACATTCAACAGTTTCAGTTTCTGTTTTTAGCTGTATTCTACCATAGAAATCTTTCCCACCATCAGAAAAGATATAATAGCTTCTGGTTTAAATGAACTGAAAAAAATACTATTAAAAAAAGAAGCCATGAATAAGATTGTGCTGAGATATGATTTTAAGACAAGTTAGAAAAAGAATAAGAGTTTCAACATGTTTCTGCAAATATTTTGGCCCATGTAAGTAATAAATACATGCTAATTGGAAAGTAAACTGCTTAATGTGCTTCTTCCTGACAGCATATTTGTGTCAAACTACATCAGGATTTTCCTTTGAAGGACCTTTCATAAATGGAGACATATCAGGTTCAGCTAATCCTTGCATACCATGCTCTGTTTACTGCACTCTTGAGGAAAAAAATTGAAATATCTAACTTCACACTGATGTGGGATCACCTCTTGTTATTCTTGTCCTTATAAAAGGACCCATTCCATTGATTTATGCAAATAAAGAATATAAGAGAAAGAGGTTAATTGGTATTCCACTATATTGCATCAGTTTAACCTGTATATCCCTCTGATCTCGAAGAACTTTTAAGTGCTGGTTAGGAAGGCAATTGGAAGTCTAATATCTTTCACAGCTGTATGTTTATTGCATTCTCCAAACCTAGTCCTGTGCCCCATTCTGATTTCCCAAACATTTGAAACAAAATTAGTTCTCTTTTTGTTCCTAATGGGACCAGGTGGTAAAAGAGAATAGGAAGCAAAGCCATTTAAAAAAAAAAAAAAAAAAAAAAAAAAGTTTTGGCAGGTATATCAGATGAATAATTAAGTGTGCTCTTTGCTCAACAGTGCAAAGAGAAGTTAATTCCTGAAAGTTTTTGCTAGGAGGCATTGTGTAGTATCTCCAAAGTATGTGGGGTAAGGGTGGGGGCTGGGGACAGGAGTGATCCAAGGAGAGTTAGGGATTAGATTCCCGATAGATTGCAAGAGTCACCTAGGGTTAATAAAACGAACAAAGTAAAGGAAAACACTGCCTGTAATGAAGTCTATTGATTATGAAACTGCCTCCAAAGGGAGTAGTGTTTGCCTTTTAAGAATACAACCAACCAAAGCACTAAAGACTGGCTTGTAAAAGGACACAGCTGTACTAACAGAGAGTGGGACTTGACCTGGGGAGAGTTTTAGCTTTTTAAATTTTTTATGCATAGTGTTGTATTTGTGTATGAGTGCAAAACATAATAAATGTTTTTACCTGTCCCTACACAAGTGTTAATGTCATTCTCTGCAGGTGACAGCTGGTATTGTGGTTTGCATGAACAAGCTACCCATCCCATCAATCAAATGTTTGCAACAGCTATAGAAAAACCTCAGTGTTCCACATGCATTTTACTACATTGAAAGAGACTACTGTAGAAAGCTGCATGTTACTCTGAGAGCCATAAGTCACCAAACTCCAGATTCCCTGTACCTGAAATCTTCAACCAGTCCTAGAAATTACATTACTTATGGGTGGGTAGGGGGTGGGAATCAAGCCCACGCTGACTTGGGGGTATTCGTGTTTCTACATCCATAAAAACCAAACCAGTTTTTATTCCAGTATACTCATAGAAGATTCATCTACAGAATCATCTATTTAGTTCTTTCCAAAGAAACAAAAATAAGTTCTTGGCCTCATTGGGAAGTCCCAAAGATTAATTCTGTATTGTGAAAGACAACTGTGTGGGTTTCTTTTCTGTTTTACTAGAACCCATATGTAGGAAGTCAAAGCATACATCATGCTGTTTGAGAAATTAATAGCTTTCCAGAGAGAAAGGGTAATAATTCTGTTCCCTCCCTGCATCTACCCTCTCCCCCAACAAAATACTTTAAGTCTAGCCACTCCTTGACCCATATTCTCCCAAAACATTGATTTAGGGGTTTCATCAGCAAAACCTCAGAATTTTAGCAGGCATATGACCTACTCCTTGATCAGAAAAAGTGTGTTATACACAGATACAAATTATATGGAAGGAAGCACTACTTAGCTTATTATAGTTTTAATAAAACAATCAATGATGTTAAAGAAAACATTTTTGTCTCAGTCACAAGTGATCACAGCAGGAAAAAAAAAATAAAAATCAGAATTGCATGTGATTGCACCTCAAGTCTCCCAAGAGCTTCCCAAAATGGCATTGCATCCAAAAACCTACAGGCCCAAATTCTTTCCTAATATACCAGTGGTAACTTCAATAGAGACACAGGTTCAGTGAAGAAATCTTGATCAATCCCATTTAATTATGTATTTGGTTCACTATTTCAGTGTCATCAGTTCCCCCTACCTTTCTACATAAGGTTTTGAGGGAGTTCTCCTTCTCCACCCTCACTCTCTTATATAATGTTACTGGTTTGCATCTGAAGTTTAAAAATCAGTGGTCTGCTAAAACAATGTGGAAAAAACATCTGGTTCTGGAATCAGATGTAGGGTCTCCACACCTCAGCCACACAAACTGTGATGATTTGCAACCAGAGTCTCAGAAACCAAGTCTTGTCAAATTAAAACATTTGGTATGAGGACATGTTTCTTTGTAGGCTGCTACAATGCAATTTAAAGAAATGCTCCTGGCCTTGTTTCCAAAGGATTATAGCTGACCTTGTGGGTGTACCATGACTGTTGCATAAACTGTCAAAGCTGACAAAACTAGTAGGATTTTTACAGATTGTTGAGAAAATTCTCGTCAGTCAGTGAAACAGTTAATCTGAAACTCTACGCTTACAAGGATAAGGAAATAGAGTAGCTATTTCAACAAAGTGACAGAAGAAGGTGGTGTTACAAAATAACTAAGAATCTGTAATCTTCTCAAAGAAAAAATAAAATGAGTACCACTCATAATTTCTGTGTTTCTAGACAATTAACCCTTAAGTCAACGGAAATTGTACCTATCCTTAATAAAGCTTCACTTTAACATCTCCAGAGAACTAAATCAATTCCAAAACGGGAGTTACGTGTAACTGAACTTGTTGCCTTCCAGTCACTCAGTAACTCTCTACAAATATTGCACAGTGCTTAGTGGGATTAGGGCAAAATAAATCATAAAAGACATTAATTGCTCAATTGTGAAGCATGCTGATCTCTTACTGATACAATCATATCAGGTCACCATTAAATTTCTGTGTTGGAAGTGCAGATCTGATGATATTACAGTGCATATTGATTCTGGCTGTTTGCTGGAGATAGAAGTGAAAGCCTTGGAGAGCACTGGAGTGAAGTAAGACCATACGAAGTAATATTTAAACTAAAGTAGAGAGATTTTCATATCTTGGTTAATTGTTGGGGATATTTACACAGTATTAATTATTACAAAATGCAGCTATTTGATATACTATCTGAATAGAACTTTGTTGCACAGGTTCATTAGCTAACTTTTAGTTAATTTATACCTGAAGGGAGACAAAGACTTTCACCAAATGCTATTTTCCCCAAAAGCACAAAGCTCCATGCTTTAGTGCTGTCTTCTGAGCTAATGGAATGAGGAATAATTCAGTTTTAACTTCTTTCAAGTTCCAGCTCTTACTTTAAGAGTTTCTCATTGGTAGCTGACTCCCCCCAAAAAAGGGCAGAAGGACAGACCAAGTCTCCTTCTGGTATACGTTATTCTCATTTTCCAAATAAGCACAGGTGGTCACTGCTGGATTCAAGCATTTTCATGCTTCAAACCACACACTCTCTTTTCCAGATATATTTGAGCAGAGTTAAAGACGGCTAATACTTGAAAGATGGCACCACACTGGATTACCAAGAACATTTCATCCTATGCAACAGTAAACAACAGGCCGTGCATGCGCAGCTGAAGGATCTCAACTTAGAATCATATTACCAGAATGAAAACAAGGAAGTTTTTTGTAGCTAGAAAGTAAGACTGCCTTTCCAGTGCTCCTGAGAAAAAACAGTGTCTAAACCTGGCAATTCAGCCATAACGGGGCTTGCCTAGACTGCCTCCCTTTTTCAGTGGTCTTTGTGGTACCTACGTATCCAAGAAGAGGATGATATCACTGTGGAAACAGCAGATGTTTCTCTCTGTGCCTCTATACAGGCAGACATTTGTGGAGAGTATTCTCTTCTGGCAAAACTATTTTTCTTTTTTTCCCCTCTTCTAAACATGTTCTATGTTGAAATGGCAGGATAGAGGGGTGGTGAAACTCAGCTTGGTAGTACCCAGCTCAAGAAAATACATTCAACCCCTGTAGTTCCTAGATACTCAACAATATTATTCCTTTCAAAAGAAGAGAACCCGAGATCCAAACTAAAAAACCAAAAAGTCATGGTATTTTTGCCCCCATTTTGATTGCTCAACATCATAAACAAGACAACTACTAGTTAAGTCAGACTTGGTAACTAGATGTACTGTGTATGAATATATACCCAACCTAACATTAAAAGCAAACTCTGCAGCAGCTGCAATCTTTTAAGCAGTTACCACTAGATCTTTTTCAAATATATCTTCTGAGTCTCCCAGTAATTACTAGCTGTATGCAACATACCATTTTTCTGTCTCGTTAAGATCCCAATAGTATAATTACATCTCATGCAAACCCCAAAACTGTTTATCGTAACTTGTTATAAAAGATATAAAAATAAAAACAAAACCTTTGTCTCCAATACAGGATTAAGATGACACACTGGGAACACACTTGCCCAAATCAAGACCTGATCTCATAGATTCATCTAAGCCAAACAGAATGTGGCTAGATCAGTTATCTATGGATCATGTGCACTCACAAGAGAAATTTGGTGATTGTTCAGAAATCACAGACTTCATAGAATATGTGTGTGGTGATGTTTAATATAAATGAAACTACTTTGCCTAGAAAGTTGAAGGGAATGGCAATCCCGCCAACTGGCTAAGACATGAGTGGCTCTTAAGGAACCAAACTATCCAGTCAAAAGAAGTGCTTCACTTTCAGTCCCAGTAAACTGAGTATCAGTTGAGGTAGCAGAAATCACTGTAAAGTACCCAGCTTTTCTACTTCTAGCTGTCACTTTTCTTCATGGCAATTCATCCCTTTCCTAACATTTACCACCAAGGCAAAAAGAGTCACTGGAAGAAGATTCAGAAGTGACTGCAGCATTTGAGAAATAAGGTAGCACTGCACACTGAATTCCCAGCACCCACTGATGCTGGGGTAGAAAGTAGGTTAAGAAGGCTAGGCAGCTACAGATCTGAGCTATAAAATGCAATCCTAGCTTAAAGCTTTTCACATATTTCTTTGTTTTTCAATCCTTTACCTAAAATCCCGATTGTAAACACTTGCTAAACAGATCCTTTTGTTTCACTGTTAAGCCTGTATAGAGCTAGGGTGGGGAGAAGGAAGAAGAGAGGAGATGAATCAGAAAACTGAGGTTCTTAACAGCATCCAGGGGCTAAGGAGTGTTTCCTGTCAAGGATCAGCCTGCAAAGAGCTCGGGTGGGACTTGTACCACCAGTGACAGCTTCTGGGAAGAAGCTCCCTCAGGCAGGTATAAATCAATAAATACTCGGCTGCAAAGGAAAGGTGGTTGAGAGATGTACCAACAGTTCTGGGTGAACTGCATATTATTATAACCTCAGGCAAAACGAAGCTGACAAATGATATCACTTTCAGTCCCAAATGGGTGGCACGCATCCAGGAGAACACACTACATTGTTAAGGACCCTAAAAGGAATGAGAACAACGCCATTTATTTTAAAGTCTGAAATCCACCTCCAGTGTCTACACTTAGCCACTGAATGGAGGTGGCTGATATTTTCTTCATTGTATTATCCTAGTAAGCAAGTTTATTAGCAATAGAAGTGACAATCTTTAAAGCAGTGATTAGAAATGACACAAAGTGATTTTTAATAGAGCACTAAAACTTGAAGAATAGCAACAGTAAGATCATTCACAATCTCCAATCATATTACTTTTGCCAAAGCAATACTTGAATGACTTCAACTCTTAATTAAAATCAGCTAGTTGAAGCAGAGGAATATGCTATCATGCACAGGAAAGGATTTGGAGGAGTTAGTAGCACAGTGCTGTACTACTGAGTTATAAACTGCTCAGCCACACTAGGCCAACTCTGCCTACCATCTCTCAGGTTTTGCTGATGTTACGCTCCTGCTTAACTTGCACATTTAACAGTTTTGCTATTTGCAGTTGTTAGGAGATACCCTATCGTGCAGCTGGATTCGAGTCCCCTGACTTTTTCTTCCAAGTTGTCAAAAGCCTGACACAGAAGATGGCCAAAGCCCTCAGAAAGCAGATTCTAGCCTGAAGAAAAATCAGCATTTCCTCATGTGAGCTACTGCAAGGAACATCTCTTCTGAATTGAACTTGCACGCTACTTTGGCTCTGCCATCTCCAACACCTGCACAGGAGCATGTGTATGTAAACCCTTTCAACCACACATACAGAACATAATATACACTATTCTCTTCCTGGAAAGAAATCTGGGGGGCAAGAGGGAAGAGAAAGGAAAGCATTATGTGAGAGAGTAGCGACCTTGGTTAACCTAATACTAGCAGATGCTCAGATAGCATGGCAGAGACAATAATGGTGCAAAGCATACAGAACTATAGGGGCACAACTTTCTGTCTGAAATGTGGGTTTAAAAAAGGATCAATTTTCTAGTGTAAAAACAGCTCACATGACACTCAGTTCTTTGAGAGGCCTGACTCTATATTCTTCATGGAAACACCTTCACAAGAAAACTTACTGGCAGTAGATATGATAGCCTTTAAAACAGCTATTGGTTTGAAAAGAGACAAGTTTTCAAATTCTGACACTACTAGAAATGCAACCATAGTGGAATAACAAAAAATTAAGTGTTCCTGTGCCTGATCCAATGAAAACAAAGTTTGTATTTCACTTATCTGATAATCACAAGTTGCCCAATTGCTTCAGAAAATCTTTAAATCAATCCAGTTGTAAGCATGACATTCATAACAGAATTCCCACACAGTCAAGAAAAAAAGATTCCCAAGTTATGAGTAAGCCAGGCTGAGACTGATCAGAAGCGTAGAAAACAAGAACCATAAAGGATTTCTTCATTGTTTGTGCTGCCAGCTTTTGCAACCTGTCTTGTTAATGAACATTCTTCATTTGGGAATTCTAAATATGAGAACTATTCTAGCTCTAAGATGGCAGGAGGCGCACCAGACTTCACGGAGAGGACAAATATGTCCACCCCCCTCCACCCAGCCCCCCAAAACCCCGCATCATATAAACACACCATAAAACTTGCTCCCAGCTTAGCAGGAAGTCCAAATATATGTGTTCCCTGAAAGGCTCTGGGCATTCTGTAAGTCAAGCTGGAGCAGACTGGTCTCTGTGAGCTATCTAAGAAAAACACCATTTAAATATATATATATGTATATGTATATAAACAAACATATGTAAAATTTAAACACCAAGTATCTTTGTTGAAGGTTGGATGGCAATTGGAATAAATGGGAACTAATATTACGTTAAGGTGTGTGTAATTATTATTTTTTAAAGATCACACCAAACACTGAACAAGAAATCCAGGACTATCTTAGATTCTGGTACATGTTATTTGTGAAGCTTCACTATCAGCCTGTTCCCAGTTTTCCTGAATAATTTCACAGCAACTTAGAAGCATTCTACATAGGTCTCCAGATTAATTTATCTGGGTTGACACCGAAGCTTTCAACTTAGTGGTATTTTGTCACTTAAAGGAGCAAATATGCTAAGCTGAAAATAAAAATACACATACAGGACAAAATTCCCTTTTTTCTCTCTCACTTCAGTATGGTGAAAGTGCTCTCTAATATCCTATTACTCCTGCTTGCATATCAGTCTTCTTCCAGTGCCCTTCCAACTTTAAGTTCAGGCTTCACATCTTCACTTTTAAGGCTCCATAAATCTCTGCCCTAACAAAATCTGTCCTTATTGCCTCATGCACCATGGACCTTGCTCCACTTCATTAAACCTTTCATCTCCTTTTCTTCACATGCTTTTTTCACGCTACTATTCCTGTTCTTGACGGTACGCAATGCACCTATTTGCTCATTCTCCTATGTAATCCCCTCCTAAAAATTATTTAAAACAAGACCAGCAAGATACGTTAAACATTGAATTCAGCAAGCTTTCTTCAGTGTAACACCAACCTAAGCCCATATTGGTGTCTTACATGGTGCTGCAGACCTTTCCTAGGACTTCCTCTTTGTGGGACCTGAGTTGGGAAAAAACACACCTGGAAGGAGACTACTTGATTTTGTCTAGAAGTCATTCTGCCTCCCCATTCTTCCTGCACTTCAATTGTAAAATGTCAGTTATGTACCAATTCAAAATAACTGGTAATAATTATTAAAAATAGCTATTAACATCTTCAGAAATGCTGTATTTAAGCTTACGCAAATATGATGTGTAGATGCAGAAGTTTCCCTAGCTGCGTATGCTGCGGCATTTACAGAACATCTTAACACAAATGCCTTTAACTCCCCCAGTACTTTATGCTACATCCCAGCGTTTCGCACTCTGAAAGCAGAAATGGAAAGCAACAACGCTGTTTATCCTGTAGACTAATTATTTTTTTAAAAAAAAATGGGTACAAAAGGTAAATAATCATTGCTTTAGAGGCTAATTTGGTGCAAAGCAACATACCGTGTGAAGCCTCCAGTGCTGCTGCCATAGTAGTGCTCCCAGGCTGGCCGAGGTCTGCTCCTAGAATGACACCCGGTGGCCACAAAGGCGAACAGCAAGGCGTTCTCCTGGCCCTGCTCTCGGGGGTAGGAGCCACCGCTGCGTTACAGCCGGGCATCAGCTGGAAATTCTTCACAGGAAGCTGCAAAACACAGGGAAACGCGGCGTGAAATTCAAGTTAATATACATACACAGCTTAAGTAAGTAATACGTAGCGGTTTGGACAATTATATACCATTTGATTTGATTTTTTTTATTATTTTTTTAAATATACAATTGCATAAAAGTAATAGCTAATGGTTTCAGAATTCTCAAAACGAAATTTCTTGTTTTATTCCACAATGTTTTATTCTGGAAACAGCTAGCAGTAAGTGAGCAGCATTTCCAAAGCATGACTGTGCAGGTTCAGAATTAAGCCATAAACTGCTGTTCCAAGGCAGGGAAGATTAGTTTGTCTGTTCTTAAAAGTAGCAGGATTAAAATGCATTTATTCAGTTTTAAGTTATAGGATGAAGAAATCCAAATTAGAAACATACATTGCCATGCTCAAAATAGCTTTGAAAAAGTAAAACAGTAACAGTGTTTCAATAAATCATGGAGTATCAAGCAAGGCATCATGCTCTAGAAAATTAATTGGCAACTGAACATCAGTGAGAGTTAAGAGCTTCTTGCCACATATTTTATTCTGCTTAAGTACCATATGAGTCAGAGCAGAGCTTTTCTTAAGTAACAGCCTAGCCAAAAATGATTGGATAACATTTGCTAAAGAGTAATAAGAAATGCACTGTTTTAAGGGAAACAAGCAAGAGCACTTCAGCACAGATTTTTGATGTTACATTCTTAGGACTTTTGGCAAGTGAAATGGAAAGGGAATATGCAGGGCTTGTCAGTTTTCATTTGTCTCATTTTATTTCTCAGATTAGAGTCAAAATTCCTGGTGATACCATAAGCCTCTTCGTAGCAGCCAGGGATATTGCAGAAGACAATTGCCCTCTTTTCCTGTTGAGGAATACCTATTTTTTCTCCAGTCAGTACAAAGCCAAGAAAATAAAGCTTCCCAGACATCCTTGCACAACGGAAATGCTTAAGGCAATGGCAACCGCGTGCTTTCTTTGGCGACTCTTGCACCTTTAGCCTCACTGGGCACCAGTGTAATGGAGGTGGTGGGTACGTATCTGGCCACTGACTCCGAGCCCTGAAAACTGGTTTACTGCTTTCTCACCTCAACTGTGCCTTAAAATCTCTGCTTAGAAAGATAAGGGTTAAAACAACAACAATGTTTGTTTACACGAGCATAATGAACTTATTCAGGTACTTTGTCTGAAGTAATAGTTTATTAAGATACATTAGCATACAACATCTGAAAGATATTACCACTGAACACAGAACGGCACACACAAGGCAAGCGTAACAAACCATACCAGCCTGGAAACAATGACAAAAATGTGTCACTTATCAGTAAGTTACACGCGTACCCTTACTGGACAACCAAGTATGCAAGAATTTAAAGCTTGTGGCAGATCCAGCGACTGAATGATATCTAAACAAATAAGAAGGGTAGCAATGGGAATAATGACCTCCCACTGTACTAGGTTTAAGGCCAGATATTGACAAGAGACATGCAAAGCTGTCGGAGTATGCACACAGCTAATCCTTGAGATAGCCTGGAGCCAGACCAAAGATAGCACTGGGAAGGCAGATGGAGGGTTAAAACGCAGCCGTATTAACCACAGCCAGCTGCCAGAGCTGAGCTGGGATTCAAAGCTCTGCTCCAGCAAGCAAGGCTGGGACTGAGCAGCCCTCAGAGAGAGGCTAGTCCAAGCACCATCTTTGATCTTGATCCTCAGCGGACGCAGTCATATTGCAACAGTTGAAAAGTTTTAAATGCTTTTCATTTGTAAGTGCACTTGCTTTTTGTTCACTGAAGAATAAAAGCTCATTATAAGCTGGGAAGTATAAATACTAATTGCCAATCTACTACTACATTTTTTTACTCCCTCTTCCACCTGCTCCCTCATGCTAGATTTCTGTGTTAAGCCAAGTTATGATCTAAATGTACTAGGCTCAGGTGTGGGAAAACAACAGTTTCCAGTATCAGTGTAAACCAGATATAAGGTACCAAAAGGCTAATTGCACAGCATGGTGTTTTAGACAACCATACTTACACCCGCATGTACTACCAATACACATGTGCTACCATCTTTATATAACTCAATATATATGTATATATACAGTGTATTAGGGTTAAATGAGGTATGACTGTGGACTGACAGCCTGATTTGAGGAGGTTGAGCAATCCCACAAGGAATCAAGAGCAATCTCAATAACAGCATTTCTGAATGGCGGTTTCTTCCCTGTATTAACACAAAGCCTACCTGTGGATTAAAATTTGTTCTGCGCGACAGAAATACTACCTGTATGTTATTTTAAGTTCCACCTTTCTGTCTCCCCCACCCTCCTCCTCTGTGAATTTCAAAAGTCAGGTCTGTATTTTAGAGGAGGAAATCTAACACCCACATGCACCTCCTCCCCAAATCCTAAGACTCCCAGGTTCTAGAAGGTGTGAAAGCAGAGAAGCAGAGGCAAGCTCCATCCCCAAACTCACCAGAGGCAGGCAGTCACAATACAAACGAGTCACATCCCTGCTGCATTCTGAACTCATTCTAACTTCCCGGTAACTGAGAAATTAACCATAAGAAGTCACTCCGTAGCAGACATCCCAGGTAAAATCTCTGCTGATGTTCAGTTGCTTGCTCATTAGATTGCCTTTGATGAAAGCCTTCTTTTCAGGTGATCATTTATTTTCCTCTAATAGTTTGAACGGCCACAACTCTCACATTTTATAAATTCACACCATGAATTATCCTGGTGCAACTTTACAAAGTATCTAAATGAACTTCTGTGTAGTTCTGACAATGGATTTCTTACTCCTTTGTGAAGGTTTCTACCATTTTTGGCATGATATTTACATTCCCAAACTTGACAGACACAGTAATAGTTGGTCTTGGCATTCACTGTTGTGTGACTCTGGCTTGTATGTTCATTCATGTACTTTGTTTTAAAGAATTCCCTCTGGCCGTTACTGCTTTTCAGCACGATTTTGCTTTTAAGTATCATTCAATGCCAAAATCCAAAATATTTTGTTACAGAGCTGCAAGATCATTGTATTTTGATACATTATAGGTTAATTCAGTATCAGTTCTTTAGATTAATAAATTCAAAAAACCTCTTTATCTTCCCTTCATTTTCCTGTCCTCTACTCTCACATTTACTTCCATATCTTTTCTTACATGATCACCTTTGGCTGGAACCCCTTTTCTAATGTGCACACTCACTATATCATGCCCTTTAAAACATTTTTACCCACAGGTCCATAAACTCTTTTATAATTCCAGGAGGCACGTAACTCCCCCATCACTGACACTATGCAATGGAGATCTGACTCTATTTTGCCTACCAGGATATGCTTTTCTTTTTATTCCATGCTGAGCTGATGACATTACACTTATAATACTTGATTAAAACAAACAAACAAAACCAACTTCTTTTAATGGGGGGTGGGGAGGGAGAAGACAAATGAGTCAAGTAGCGATAACAAAGGAGACGTTCTCAAGGTCCCAGAAACAGTTGTAGTAAATCTGCAGCAGAAAGCCCTCCCTTACTCCACATGAATGCGGCTGCCATACATAGTTACCGTAAACATTGCAGGCAGCTATTTATACGTATTTCTGTGAAGAGTCCAAGGACAAGCGATGTTTAAGTTGCACAAAGCTGACCCCCAAGTAAATAGATATCAAGAATTAAAATCCCTCTATCATGGTACATTATACAATTTGAAATCTTCACATTTATTCGTGGGGATGACAAGAATATTAATTCTTCATTCTGCATTCTTTTTCTAGATCATTTTCCAGTATCAGCCATTCCTACAAGTAAACTAGAAACGAATGCCATACCTTTTGTTGAACAGAACTCAAGGCGTTAGTATTTTGGGGTTTTTTGTTTGTTGTTTTTTTTTTTTAACTATTAATTATTTTAATAGTAAGCTTTACCAAAATTTTACTACTGGGTAAGCACATGGTTGTTACTGCACTGTAAGCAAGTCCTTTAAAGTTATACTCATTTACAAATCCAATTATAAAAGAAAAGGTGAAATGGACTGTGTGCCTTCTGCAGCAGAAACAGAACAGAAACTTCACACAGCCATTTGAATTGCTAGTGTTCTGGAAACAAGGATGTAAAAAAAGTTGAAGAAAGTGGCTTTTAACAAATTAGCAGAATAAGTCAAATGGAAGATTACAAGAGTCAGGAAATGTTAGTTATATAGGAAATAACATTCTATCGGGCATGTGGATTGTGAAATAAGGTTTTATTTAGTGAAAGTACTTGCTTCCTCTCTACTAGCAGCTCAGATGACTGCGTAAATAGCAACTATTGGTAAATGCAACTATCACCTTTTAAAAAGACCCATGTTACCATGGTGACTCTACAGGGAAAAATCATGTGAAGTCATGATCAAGGAGGTTCAGGAAAGCCAGCTTTACATTATGCTTGGTTTTCCACAGTAGAAGATTTGCAGATAGACTAGAAACAAAACTGGGGAGGGGGAAACTGTAATAATGGCATGCTCAGCTGGCAAAAAACCGCATAATCCAAACTAGCTAGCAGAGGCAAAATCTTTTGGCCGTGACTGCTGGCATAAATACTGAGAACCAATGAGAGAAGCGAAACTTAGTACAAATTAAGCATGGCAGTCTAGGATAGGGGCTGTTCAAACAGCCAACTGCGATCTAGGTTGGACTGTGAGTGAATTTTGCTTTCAGACTTCAGCTACGCCAATGTGTAACATCTCCCAAATTCCTTTGTGTGGTCTGAAAAGTCCCTTTTCAAGGTGAATACAACACACCAGATGAGCTCCTGGTTGCACATCTGGGGCCTGACTAGCTCAGCAGGTCTGCAACAGGTACACAGAGTCCTACTGAGCAGAAAAATTTCCAGTATCTTCAGAAAAAAAAAGTGTTTAACCTTGTTCTAAGTACTTCAGAAAGATGGATAACAAACCTCCTACTCAACCTTCCCAAAAGCCCTATTGAGATCAAAAGGTTGTTTTCCTGAGCTAGGCGTTAGGTGCCTTTTAAAGTCTATAAGTAATACAATACTCCATATTGCAACATCCAGTTCTTTGGCATCTTAGGTACATAACAGACTTTTCAGCCGTAACAGAAGTGCTACAGCTGCCCATAAAATTAATGGAGAAGATTGTCTACATATATATATATATATTAAAAATAATAAGAAAGAAATAATTCCTGAAACAGATGCACTGAGAACTCCAGAGGCTGATCACCAGCTTGGCACAAAGGTGGTAGCATCAATATATATAAACTAAAACATACTTATATTTATGCTTTTCTACAGCCTGCCCCAAGAGTAGTCAATACTCTTAGTTTTAGAATAGCTTCATAGATGGAATATGGATATCCCAGAACACTGGCAAATATTCTAGCCAGGCCCTCTGCAAGCAGCACAAACTCCCCCTTTTCCTCGTCATCTATGAAAAGGATGGGTTGTCCTGTCCACTGTCACCTCCACCTCCCCTGAAGTATGAGGCACAGACACATTGTGAAAGCTCCTCTTTCAAGCTAGGAGGCAAGGGCATTACGTCACTTGGTTATTAACAGGCCACAAAGAAGGCACCAAGATTCATGCATAGCAGCACTGGACAGATGTCTCTGCAACTATTCTGAGGCAGTTGGTGATATCTAAATGGTGGCTGTAGTCATTCAGGTCCCTTTGATGACCTCTTGAATGATCAAACTGACCCTTGAGTTAAGTCGTTCATCTATAACTTCAGAATATACAACAGGCCAGAGTAAATGTGATCCATGTTTGCACTGCTTGTACCTGACAGAAATCACTGAGATTTGTTTCAAGTGACTGATGTTGGACTTTAATGTATTTTTGAGAAGGCACAATACTCCCATTCTCAAAAGGGAATAACATGTTGAATACACAGAGATAGAAGGAACTTGTGGTTGTTGACATGGTTAGATATAGAAAAGCTGGTTCTTACTGAATACAGCAAGCTGCCTCCACAAATACTTTCCCTGATGAAATAAGGCCATGTTCTTACCTTAGGCAAGCTTGTGCATACCAATCACCTTAATCAGGTTGAATAAATATGAAAATACATACTTGGGCCTGTTCAAAGCTGAATCTGTGAAGCCTTAAGTCTACCTTTTCTCTGTAGAAAATTACTAATCCAGAATTGCAATGTATTTTCTCTAAGGTGTGCCAACTGTACATCTTGAGTTAATTTCAAAAAATGCTTGCTTCAGTCTCGTTACAAATTCTCATGAGAAGTTTCCAAGTACATTTTAGAACATGTTTAGATACATTTTGGTAAAACCTGACAAGGAGTGATAGTTACTAAATAATAAGTTTCCATGCAAATGTATCTCTTCCACTGTCAGGACATGAAATTGAAGCAAGATTCTTACGTATTCATTCATTTTTCCATGAAGATCAGTGTCTCCTTTTAAAAAAGTCAGAAATGGACTACACATCAGGAATTTCTACTTAAGCTTTGTGATATTTTAGCCATTAAAGTATTAGCATTTGGAAAAAAAACCAACACAACACAGCAACAAAATGCCATAACATTTCTAAATAAAAAAAAATTCTGATTCTTCAGGATATTATTAGCTTTAGCATGTTGCTTTGACCTTCTATTAAAGCCAAGATGAGGGCCCTAAAAGGGAAAGAAAATACAAGGAATCAGCATATCTTTGCAGACGCCAGGAAGTTCTGTGTTAATGTGGATAGTCACGGCTTTATTCCTTGTGGTTATTCTATGAAAGAGGAGATAAGAATACCTGCAGGACTGTCTCCCTTCACTTCTTAAGTGGAAAGAAATATTTCATCCTGTTAAGAAGGTCTTATGACTTGGCAATAAAGTGCAGTTATCTGACAAGAATTCTGCCACTTTAAAAATTCTTTTTAATGACAATTTTTCTTTTATGAGTTTCTCAAAATGAGACTTCTAAAAGTCATAATTTTTATTGAAATTTACTTTTCAGGACTCATTTAAAATAAACAGGCATTACACTAAACATCAACTTGAGGTACTGTCATAGTGCCTCTAAAAGGTTTTAATACGCTGAGGATGACTAATGCATAATGGAAGATTCAGTGCAACCAATAAGGTTGAAGTATCAAGAACTGAAAATCCTACATAAAAATGCAACACCATTTATATCCCTAAAATATCCATTTGGAAAACTACTGAATGTTACACTCTGAGTGCACATGGAAACCGCTAATATGTGGCTTAGTATTGCTGTAGCTAAAATTTGTACATTAAGTTTTAATAGCATGAGCCATCACATAGGAACCATGCTGATTATTATGGCTCCTGCCCTAGATGCATCAATACAGCAAAGGCTTCTCAACAACCCCTCTTCCCCCAAAACAAAAACACAGCCACCAAAAAACACTTTTGCAGAATAAGTAAGTACCCAATGTTGAACTATCACAATACTCAGGCAAAAGCCTCTCTTCTTCACCAAGGGCAATACCGTTACAGGTATGACACCGATTATTTCAGTCTTCATTTCTCTTAACATATTAGGAGAAGAACTAGGCATGGCGCCCAGAAGATACCACTTTGGGGAAGAAAGAAAGCAAAGAGGAGTGAAAAACACACTGGGGTTTTTTTTCCCCAGGTAGTTTTGGCAACATTGGTCTAAGGCAAATCTAGAAGCTTTGCTGCAGCAATGTCATTATATATCATGGCATTCTACATTTGACATTTATTGAAGTTGTCTTCCTGGAAATGGAGCAAAAGACTGCAATGGCTCACAAGAAATTGCACCCTTCAAAGGAAAATACAATTAGCTTTTTTTTTTACTTCTAAAATTAGGTCTTGTGGCCTTTCAAAAAAAAAAAAAAATACACTGTTCAGTAAATAGTAATGCACAAAACTCACTAATTAAAAGAGACTATGGGCTTAAAAAGACTATAGCTTTAGTGAATTTTTAACATAAACAAAAAAAAAATCAGGCGTGATTTAAGAACACATTATTTTAAGCAGGTATGTAGGTATATGCAAGAAGAATGAATTTCATACATTCTCAGCACATGACTGAATTGAGAGGTTAACAGTATTTCTCTTTAAATAAATTACCACCTGGTCACAGTTTCACTTGTAGGAAATGAGTCATGAAGCAATGATATCATGGTAATGGCTCACTATCATTCAGGTTATTTAAGATGCAAAATGCTACAAAACATATGGAAACATTATGCTTAAGTACTTTGTGATAAAATAAAAATTTGGGAACATTCCAGAGGTGAGTCTTTTGAATTCCTCCAATCCCTTAATTGAAATACAGACAATGCCTATAAAACTACAGATTAAAAATATGGTGATGATCAGTTAGATTTATTTATACACAAGGAAACACACAAGGAAAAAAGGTAACGTCTCAGACATTTGTTAAGTATACTGCAACCTCTCACTAAAATCAGTTTCTGGCAGTCCTGTTCTATTCTTCAAATTTAAAGTAATCAAAGAAGTGTTTTGTTAATGATTAAAAATTTGACATTCAATCAAAATCTTTAGAGGAAGAAAAAAGAGAATCCATTGTGAATTCATCTTTGAATTCACCAGCCCTGGTCAAGGTTAAACATTCTGCTATAATAGTACAATATATTATATAAAGCTACTTTTATATATATGCACTATAAAGTCATGACTAAGGCAAAAATTACCATTTCTTTGGCTGTGGCCATACAAAGAGTCTTAGAGGAACAGTTTAGCCAAATTCTTTTTCAACAGAATTTGTTCAGCCTTATAATTATGTTTTTCAAGTTATCGATTCTGGTTTCCTGGACTTCATTAGTCTTTCATATATATTTTTATACAAGTTCCACTGCCTTCAGTTCAATTATTCATTGTTACACATCAAGCCTCAAGTAACTGTAAGTCAGATCAATGACTCAACCATGTAAATCAATCAAAGTTACACTGTGGACCATGCAAGTGTTGGAGCGGCGGAGGAATGCACATAAGTCGACCCAATATGAGTGATAGAAGTGATTCAACTTTATTTGCACGGATAGCTCATATTTATACAGTTTGCGATAATTATGCCTACTAGTCCTAATATGATTGGTACATTGCTAATGTTTATTCATTACTAAAACACACCCACTTGTGGTTGGCAGCTACGCGTGTTCAGTAACTTTCTCATGAGAACTTCTTCAAAAGTTACTTGTGAAGTTATGCCAAGGTCACACCGTCCCTGTCTTTCTCCTGATAACAGCGAGACCAGCTGTTGTTTTTCTCCCAATATCAGTAAAGCCAGCTATTTTCAGCCAAGGCCTAGTCTTGTTGCTCAAACTGACATTCTTTCACACAGAACTCTGCTCGCACAACTTTTCCACAGGCCCATGTCCTTTTTCAGCAAGCCACTTCCCAACATGCAAGAGGTCTGTTTTTTCTGGTTCACTTGAGCTATGAACACTATTTGAATGAGAGATGGATGGTTACATTAGGACACCTGTGACTTCCGCTGAAACCAAAGCATAATACTGACTCTACTACAAGATGATTCAATCATGTATGCAAACCGTGGTGTTCCAGTATCTCAGCTAGGGTAAATTTATACAGTTTCACTGGCTTCCAGCTCAGGGGTTGGTAAGCTCAAACTCACACAAAAGAAACTGTAGGAAAGGCAGTTTGGGTTGATATAAAAGGATTTGATTACCATGTAAGCTCTTTTAACTAGAGGAGGTTACCTAGCATTTTTTTTCTACCCTGCCATTACTTTCAGCCAGGTATGAAGCTTCTGTACATGCAGACTTACTACATTCACAGACCCTTTTGTAAGTAATCAGCCAGTATTAATTTCTGTACAATGAAACATCAAAAGAGAAAAATAGATTAGAAATAGCTTCCAATATCCAATGATGTGCATATATATACACACACACACATACATATGCATTTTCCCCCTTCCCTTCCTACTGTTTAGCACACATCTTAGGAAATACTCCTACAGGAATCCAGTCAACAGAGACTACAAAAATATTATGTTCCTGCTTCCCTTTATCCCTTCTCCTTGAAAACAAACCTTAAAACTCAGTCTTCTTGCCTACTGAGCTCTCGAATTCTTTTTTCAAGCTGACAAAAGATACTGCAGTAACCGGGCAGACGTGCAAGTGCAGAAAAGCATCCTGCATGAGGAAGCATTCCTGAGTCTTTGAAACAAAAATACACTTGTGACTGACAAATGCGCTCAGATTCCTTATCTATCCTGGTCAACTTCTGTCATGCTCTTAGCTGCATATAGACGCAGCCTTGACAGAATCACACAGGGATCTATACAGCAACATACAGCAGTTACAAATAACTGCAGGATGACATCTAAAATTTCTGAATGGTGTTGTACAAGATCAAAGGTTATGATTAAATAACACAACTTCGGACCATGGAACACAAAATATTCTCAGGTAGCGGTTGCCTTCTGCATTGAGACTGGAGAAAATTCTCCACATTATGTCCACATTTCTTATTGCACATCTGACAAAAAAGAATTAAGTTTCAGTGAATGTATATTGTGGTTGATGTTACTAATGCTGGTACCCACATATGATGTGTAGTAATTGATGTCTATGACACGATAAAAGCAAGAGAGAGACACTAATATCAATCCAGTAACTATTACCATGTTATGCAAATGCATCATTTTCACTCAGTAACTTCAGAGTTTAGGAGTACATCCTAAGTATGTTGTTACAAAAAGTGAATTTTGCTTTAGGAAAGAGAAATTAATTGGGACATCTCCCCTTCCCTCCCACTTCCCACGGTTTCTGTCTGCATGACAGAGCATTTCAGTTAGCAGAAGTGGACATAAGCATTATCTGCCAGTCACTGCTTGAAAGGTTACAATTGACCTTGCAATATCAACTTAGTGGATACTTTGTAAGACACTCTTAACAAAGCAAACTTTATGCAAGTACATCTATAGATGAGATGCATAAGTGCCTTAAGATGCAAGAGATATCAAAAAATTATTTGTTTGGATCTTGACCAGTACGCTACAAAAGGACAATTCCAGAAGAATTCCCAGCCACCTCCACAAGCCAGTCATAGTTAAAAGCACACTCAGACATGTGAACTTAACCAACTTTATTTGAAATACATGGACCTACTATGTCCTTTAGATAAATCCTCAGGACCCAAGGATGTTCTTCAACACAATTCATACAGTCTCCCAAATGTGTGTGTTAACCAACCAAACAATATAAATTACTTCCATATCAATTTTTGGTAGAACTAATGAGCTGAACACTGCCACAGAAGAAAAGGAAATCCCTGATATAGTGCTCGTTTCATGTTTTTTACTCATTCTATGAGCACAGATAAAGGCTCTAATAGTATATAGGATAGGACATAGTGCAGAAACTAGGGACCACAAAGTACCACTACAGACTAACACAGGCTACACCAATTAACGCATAGGCTGCGCATAAGAAGAACACTTTTTACTGAAAAGAAGGGAGAACTTATCAAGGCCATAATACAAGACCTCTAACTAGGGCTCTTGAATGTTTAACTGGTATGTTAGAACAGTCTGTCTGTAGATTCATTTTTCAGTTGAGAAAACAGGGGTAATTATTATTAATGCATAAATACTCATATATTACCTAGTCCTGAGATATCAAAAATATCCTTTCAATTTCTTAAAGGAAGCGATATCAGAAAGGCATCTGCAGTAAGTCTGCCAGACATGCTGGAAATAAACAATTTGCACAGAGAGCATGGAAAATTCCACCACCTTCCTCTAAATATTGATAATATTACTTAATAGGATGCACTGAGTCACTGAAATTTATTTCACATCCAGAGAATGAGTCTGTGGTAAACAGGTAGGTCATCTGTTTACATAGCCAGACACTCTGGGGGAAAAAAATCCTTTAGAACTTGTGTGGCAAGGGTGAGGAGGTCAGTGTGTTCCCAGTACCCAACCTGATTTTTCCAAAATTCATTGTCAAAGAGAAAAATAGAGTACTCCACTTCTGAGTGGCCTCAAATAATAATAATAAAAAAGCCGTACCTAAAAAAAGCCCAAGTTCAGGCTAATTTTTTTTTGTGAAAGAACTGTATTCACAGTTTTACAATGACCCTTAGAGTTACTGAGAATGAATGGGATAAAACTGAAGCAGCCTGCTCCCTAAACAGAAAATTAATTAGAGGATGTGACACATGAATATTTCCATCTTAAGTATAAACTCTTTTCATAGCAAAGCAAACTAAATGACAACATTCAAAACTAAAAATGCTAACAGATCTATTCAGGATAGATGTCAAGTCCTGAAACCTAGTTATAATTGAAAAGATAAATATGATCATAAAGAATTCATTCTGGCAAACAGATAAGATGCAGCACATATATCCTAACTGCATAATCAACCATATATGTGCGTGTGCACACAAATCCAATACGTAGGATAAAGACTGATAGAGCAGTATGCTTCAGTCACAAAAAAAGTAATTTTTTAAGCTTTGCTACATGGTTATCTTCAGGTAAGTGTAACAGCTGCAAAACATTCTGAACAGCATTTATTTGTGGTTGGTGTTTTGCTGTATAACATCTCACGCTGTTCTATCTCATATCTCTCTATTCCATGTAGTAATTTGTAGGAAGTGGGATGTCTTGTATCTGTTGAGAAAAGGAACAGAGAGGTGGGTATGCAGCGTGAATAGTTACTTTGCATAAATACAGCTCATAAAGCTAAAGCTAACACATTTTCTTAGTAGATTTTTCTGTAGTTTAGGGGAAAGGGACACTAGCCCCCTCCTGTCTCCTCTCATTCACTTCTTTCTAGACAACGAATCCGTCATATTTACCAGTGACGTGACAGAATGCCTTGGGGACAGCTTAAAGAGTTTCCATGACTATGGACAGGCCTCCACTTCTACACAAAAATGGTAAAATGTCAGAGTCATAGGCTCAGCAGTAATGAGAAATTTAGCACGGGGAAAGGTACAATCAAATCATTGCCCACGTCGTGATGTGTATTTGTCAGAAAACATTACCATGGATAAGCCAACGTTTTCTGAAGGACAGAGACGGTGCTACAATACAAAGTGCATAACAACAACAAAAGGAGATGCTGTCAGTGTACGTCACTGTGCACATGGATCGGACCGCAGGGTGGTAAAAGAGAGGAAGCGTAGCCCCACAGCTGTTGAAGGCAGCACATTTGTGCTATGACTCTAGAAAATCCCAGAAAAGAGAAATGTGAACTTTAGAGAAATGATTATTTACACTTTAATCAAGGCTTAGTGAGAAAGTGATCATTTGTTAAAACCAAATTTGTTTTGCAGGAACACTACAGGCTCCCCATAACCAAACTCCATCGTGCACCTGCAAGAGAGACTGCGGCCTCGAAGCCCAGCCCCTGCGGGGAGAACAACTTGCAGTGTTCACAACATGATATGCTCTAGAAGGGAGTGCTGATTAATATTTGACCAATCCAGGAGAAAAAAAGAATTTGTGCCAGTTTAGCGAGGCAAGACCCAAATATTTTCTCTTCACTTGTTGACAATGGCAGAAGGCTAACTAACTCTTTGAAGAAGAAAAACAAGACAAACCCTCTCATCTTTGGGAGAAAATTTGTGCTGAGCTTAACACCAGTAGGAGAGCTCCCAAGTTCAACTTAGCTCTGTCAGTGACACTTCCAGCACATGCAGCAATAACTTCTAGAAAACCATTTGTAGGTTCACTGTATGCTTTATAATACTATATTACAGTCACAGCTTGCCAGCCACTTGAACCAAAAAAAGTAATACTGTTGGCACAGGATTATTTTAAGAAAGTAACTAGAGTTACACAAAATCTAGCAGGAAGAAAAATGGGTATTCTTCTCCTAGTTACAGAATAACAACAACAACAACAAAAGAAAAAGAAAAAAAAAAGAGAAAGAAAGAAAAATTCCAGAGCATTGCATCCTGCATTCCTTCTGCCTTTCAGCCTTTCTTCATTTGGGTCTTAAATTTCAAACTCTCCTTTAAGAGTTAAGTCTTGTGCCATAGAGGTAAAAAAACCAAAACCAAAACAACAACAAAGAAACTAATATTAAACCAACAACAAACACACACACACACACACCACATCCCCTCCAACAAACTAGGCTATCGAAAGGCTTTCCCATTCTGGTACGGACCAAAAATGATGTCTTCTGGGCCTGCTGCACCCACCCTTCCAAACAGCCAAAAGCAGTTTGCAATGACACCTGCAACAAGCTTTTCTGACCATAGCGCTAGTGCAAAGGTGCATCAGCATTTTTACAAAACTCTATTTGATTACTTTCTACAACAGAGAAATTGTAATAAATTTTTGATTGCACAACTGAGTTAATTTGCACTGTCATTGCTCTGTCATTTCTCCTCTTTAACTAAGGCTTGAAGAGTCTCATATTCCTTAAAATATGCCCCAACCCCCCCTGTTTCTACTGTAGTTATTCTTCCTCATGAAGAGGAAGGAATCTTGATTTGCAGATCAAATGAACAGCACACTTAAAGCTTTGTGAGTTGGCCCCACCAAAGGATAGAATGTATTCTCCCCAAACTACACACACACCCACACACACCCACACACCTCTTCTACCTACAAGCACTGTTCATTCCCCAGTTGCCAACAATAACGTCACTTTGTGTCAAAGTCTGAACTCTCCCCCTGCAGGGCTGGAAAGCAATCCTGTGTGTCCAATGAAAAAATATAGGATACAGCAAACTTGGTTTTGTTTTGTTGTTGGTTTTTTTTTGGTTTGTTTGTTTGGTTTTTCCTCCTCTTTCATTGAGACTGGTGCATGAAACTTCATAAATCGCACCTGGACAGCATGGACTCTCATACTTCCATGTTGGTTTTTTTTTCTCTGTGTCCAGAGGAGTTTTTTCAGATTTACTTCCAAGTTTTCCGTGATATTTGACCAAAATTCAGATACAGTTACTTAAAAAATAAAATTATATGTATTCCCGCAAATAGTTTCCTTAGTTCTATAATAGTTACTAAGTGAGTTTTGTTAACATAATGAATTCAGACCAAATAAACCTGGATATAAACAAAACATGATTATTTATTAACATTCAGATTAAGATTATTACAGAAAAAAAGAAATCAGGGTTAATCTGTTAATGAAGAAGTCAGAATAATTCCACAGAACAAACCTGGGGAAAAAGAAATTCATATACCCCAGTTAGAATCTTTCTCGCTACTGAGAAGACTGTTCCTATTCATCTATGAACACCTCGGCTACACAGCTACTAAAGACTAAATATACAGCCAGACCCCTCTCACCTTCCCACGTTTTCCTTCTATTTAGACTACAAATAAGATTTTAGATATTTATCTCACAAGGATTAATACATCTCCACCATAAATCTAGCTCCTGTACTGCAATGTAAGTTACTCAAGTGCTCCATAATCAAAACATAACTATAAATTGCATCTGATTAATTCAAGGTGCAGGACTGGAGAATGGACTGCAAAATCCTTCCACAGATTTCGAAATTATAGCCTTTCAGATCCACCCTGCTATACAGTCAGTCACATTTCAGAGTTCAGATTTAGATTTATTATGTGCTTATGTGCACTCAAAAGACTTACTCATCAGGTTTTCCTTACAAAAGCCTTACAGTCCAAATTTCATTTAGATGCAGAGAGGACAGATTTTTCAGCAAGACATTTGCCTTTTTCTGATCCATCCATCCAAGGCTCTGTCTGTTCAGAAAAGGCTTTCTATTCCAAAAACCACATAAAACATCACATAGTTTCCTCAGCTATCCCATCTAAACGTCAGATGGTGGCAGCCATACTAGAGCACAGACAGGAAGAATTTATGCTCATCATCTTTATCCAGAAATTCTCTGTTCCATGCCAGGGATTATTCTCTTCCCAGTCCCCCAAATTACAGAGCGATTTATTAAAAGTTCTCTACAAAAGTGAGCAAAAAAAGATCACCCATGTACATGAAATTAACTCTGCTGTTTTCAATTTTTTTTAATTTTTTTTTTTTTTTTAATAGCAAGAATGTTGATTTCTACATCTCTGTATTTCAGAGCCATTAAGAATTCCACCAGGATTGGTAATTTTTGTTCAGCAGAAAGTCCACAGATTTTAACCAGTATTGGGTCAAGCCTAGAATTCTTGGCTACTTAGTTGCCTCTCTGCAGAAGCAATTAGTTGCAGGATTTAGCCCAAAGTCCGGGTACCTAGACCTTGTCATTCATCTAAGTTTACCTCTGAACTTTGTAGGAAAGTGTTCCTTAAAACAGAAGTGGTAGTCCTGATGCATGATCACCAACCTGATCCATTAAGGCCTCAGGTAGTGAATAAAGTACATGCTGTCAGGTACCTTGGCACTGAGCCTTTTCTGAGGGAGAACACATCAGACACCCAACAGCTCATCTGTCTGGTCTACAGCTCAAATACACTGCAGCAATAGTTTCTCCAAACGTTTCTCCCTCCCTTCCCAGAGATATTAGCAAGCCATCTGTCTGTGTCCCTTCTGGAAAACTACTGAAGATAGCTACACTGTCCCAACGATGCACCCTTTGTGTGCAGCACAATCCTTCCTGCCCCATGAAGGGAAACCACAATAGTTGTTACAAGACCACCTACACCAAAAGACTGGGAGATGATCTGAATATTAAAGTGTCCTATGATAACTGAAAGAGAAGATTTTGCATTGAATTCAGCAGGGTTGAAAAAAAACATACAGTTTGTCAAAAAAAGGGGAAAAAAAGTAAAAACCTAATAAACTTATTTTTTCTTTCATGAAGGGGACTTCTACATACAAGCGGTCAGCTTCCAGACTTGAAAGTTTATAACCATTAGCAAAGAGGCAATATAAAAAAACCAAAACAACACCCCACCTCCACTCCCCTCCCCCCTTCCCAGCATTAAAATTCTCATAGTTCGCTATTGCCACATGTAAAATAAACAGTAAATTTAATAAAATGGCTTAGTAAAGTGCTGGCTTTGGATGATCACTCTTTAACTTCCTTTCTACAAGCTGAAGACTGTGCCATTCGACATTGACACAACACGCAGATTAGTTTTCTTTTAATTCTCAGTCTTTGTTTCTGTTACAGAAGATAAATCTGGAAGGAGAGAACATTTTTCATATCCTTCGGTGTATTTGTTTTGACATGCGCTTAGTTCTCCCTTCCCCACCACTGCCCACAAAAATACAGGCTTGCATTGTCCTGCACAGCCTTTTAGATTTTTCCACTCCTTAGATGTTTCATAAGTTTATTTTTAACTTGTTTTTACATCATACTGTATGCACTGAAGCCCTTTCATCATTACATGGCTTTCTTGTGAATGCTGCAGTGTGAACATTGTAAATGTGACCACATGCAGACGCTGTAGCGTAAGTAGCATGTGCCAACTTCAGCTACTGTATACAAGATATTTCAGAAAGTCTTTCTAGCAGAGTGCATGCACTTTGTCTCCAGCTTCCAGACAACCTATCATATAGCACTCAAGGCAGCCAGGGTTTTTATGGGAAACACATGGTAAGTGAAAGTCACGACCTGCTTAGTAACAAGAATGAAAAGAAACTTTGAAAACAGTGGGTCCAGCTCCTTTTTCAGTTCCCCCGAGAAGCAGAAGTCATGCCATTGAAGTCAGTGGAACTACAGCAATGAAATCCTAATGTTAACCCCAAAATTAAGACTGCTGCATAGCCTTGATAGTGATTAGCTAAATAAGGAAAATGAGTATGTTGATTCAGTGAGCACTCATGTGAGCAGAGCCATCACAACTGCCCCATCTGCATGCCAGACAGTATTTGTCCCCCCCTTAACAGATCCAAGCCACAGAGGTTTGGGGCAATTCAGAGACATGTTACAAAACTGTATCTGCATTTAGGCTTTATCCTGTAGCATTCAATGGTATCATACTTCCAGCAACCCTGCTCTCTCCCACATTTACCTGTTACCATCCCACCCGAGGATTCTGGTTCAAGGACTAGTAGTGGGCACTGGTGGCCGTAATAGAGAGAACTAAAGGCTTATTTACTCCAGAGAACTTGCTGGACAGCCAGTCGGAGGTTAGGGGAACACAGAAGCAACATTTGAAGTACTCTCTCTTCTACTGCAGCAATCTTGACCTAGCCATTAAGAGTTTTTCCGCAAACACATAAATTTTAAGTCTTTCAGGTAGAAGTCAGCTTTTCAATCATCAAGCAGGCAACATCTTCTTGCAAGCAGTAAAAGTCAGCTTTTAGTTTCAACTTTAAACACCCACTGAATATAGTTCGATTCCCAAATTCTAGGTTGCTGTTCCTCCTTGTAGGAAAGGTGCCTTACAGGCTTTTGCACATAAACAACTACTTCAGAAATGTTGGAAGAATGTACTTCGTAATTAGTAGCTTAGCACAGGTGACAAGTTGCAGAATAAGATATTTCTGCAAGTTAAGAAAAAAAAAAATCTAAACCTAATTCTTTGCAATCCAGTATTAGGTGATGATGTGGGGGGTCTCACAAGCAGAGGAAGAGAGGGGAACACGGACAAGAGAAACTCCCTGAGCCCAGTCAGAAGAGAGTTCCGCATTGGCACTGGCAGAATTCCTCCCTCCATGCCACATCCTGTGTTCCTAGCTGCTTGTGAAAAAACAAACAAACAAAAAACCCCACAATGTGTATTACTGGAAAAGGTCAAAAACTGCACATGATCATTCTGGGAGAGCAGGAAGCTTTTTACTTCCCCTTCTTTGGGGAGAGAAGAATGTAGACTCCCACCAAAACCACCAACTTCCCGCACGCAGAAAAGAAAAATCATTTCCAAACATCAGACTGATTTTAGCACAGCAGAGCTTACCCAAGGTAATGCTTTGCAGAAGTGAAAAAAGAAAGGTTAAGAAAGGGCACCAGTAGCACAACCTATCTGAAAATGCCTGAAGCTTAAAACAGATTTGTTCTCCTTCCCATCTTTATTCCCTCTAGTAGGCTACACGTTGAAGATTTGCATTTGAAAAGGACTTGCTCATCCTCCCCGGGGAATCAAAGCAGAAGGAAATCTTACTGCTGACTTTAGAACTTCATTAGTTCCCACAGCAACAGAGCCATCACACACACCCCCCCACCCCCCTGTCAGCTCCGGGAACAGCCTCGCCAGCAACCCAGAACTTGTTGGTAGCAACCGCCCATTTCGGAGGAAAGTGCACTTCACACAGAGCTGCAGCAAAGAGAGCCATTCGTCTGGAAAGTCTAGGACTTCACCATACCTCTCACTAACTGAAACGGTCTACATTACTTCACTGTTAAGTACTGCAGTTGGAAATTCATCAGCATTGCTTTGCAAGCAACAGAGTTCCACATCTTACAGAACGAGACTCCCTAAATACAAAAAAGCGGTTAGAAGTATTCCCTCTAAAAACTGCTTCTCAAGAAGCACCTCTAGTTTCTGCAACTGGTGGCTTTCATGTTTCTTCTTCACCATGTGTCCCTTAGACTCTAGATGCTTTGGTTGACATGCGTGAACCAGGTGAAGCTGATGACGACATATCTGAATGTGAACTTAGAGATATATTTGCCCAAAGACAAATGCCTATTTCTGTACACAAAATCATGATATACCACCTCGCCTTTTACCAATGTTCCAGAAAAGCCCACGGCTGCTGGCATCTGCTGCCCTTTTACTTTCTTTTTAATTTTTTTTTTCTGTGAAGAAAAACTAAAATATTTGCACAAATAAGGCTTTGTCGTAAATAATGTAAATGCCCTCAAGGGGGAAACAGCTTTGTCCCAGATGATCCACACAACTCACATTTGAAATGAGAGACATGAACATAGAGGAAACCCAGACTTTCTTTGGCCTTAAATGTATAGATTCTACTGATTAATAATATCCTTTGGAGTTGAATGTCTTGGGCAGCAATCACATTTACTGAGTAGCAGTATAAAAATACTGGAGGCAGTACAAAAAAAATTTTTTTTATAAAAATACTGCCCAAGGAGGCAGTCTGAGAGCACAGGAGGAAGAAGGCATATCTACTCCAGTATTAACTGCTCTGAAGAGAAGCATTGGCATTTTTTTCTCTCTATAGGAAGTCACTGAATACTTGCTCCTCTGAGCAAATGGTCTCCAGGGGTGCTACATATGAAAGATTTCAGGAAATGTGAACAAAAACATTCAGTGCCATTTCCTCTCCCACTCCACCACACATGCAAGGATTGACATTTCCACTTGGAAACAGCCTTCATCATTTTGTGCTTAGTGGTCATGTAGATTTTTCTGAAGTCACATCAAGGGATACTTACACTGCCAACTTAATCTAATTTGTTCTTTTCAAATCATTTCAGTTGCTGGACGGTGGTGGGAGATGTTCTGGGTTTGGCTGGGATAGAGTTAGTTTTCTTTCTAGTAGCTGGTATAGTGCTGTGTTTTGGGTTCAGTATGAGAAGAATGTTGATAACACACTGATGTTTTCAGTTAGTCTAAACACTATTTAGCAACAAGTCAAGGATTTTCTGGCTTCTCTTGCCAGCCAACAAGAAGGCTGGAGGGGCACAAGAAGTTGGCACAGGACACAGCCAGGGCAGCTGACCCAAACTGGCCAACGGGATATTCCATACCATGTGACATCATGCCCAGTATATAAACTAGGGTGAGTTGGCCAGGGGTGTATCAACGCTCAGGAACTAACTGGGCACTGGTCAGCGAGTGGTGAGCAATTGCATTGTGTGTTACTTTTTTTTTTTTGTATATTCCAATTCTTTTATTAGTATTACTGTAATTTTATTATCATCATTATTATGTTTTTCCTTTCTGTCCTATTAAACTGTTCTTCCTTTCTGTCCTATTAAACTGTTCTTATCTCAACCCACAAGTTTTCCCTTTTTTCCTTCCAATTCTCTCCCCCATCCCACTGGGTGGGGGGAAGTGAGCGAGTGGCTGTGTGGTGCTTAGTTGCTGGCTGGGGTTAAACCACAACAGGAGACTAGATCAGATCTAGCCTGAGGCAAAGCAATCCATGGAAAATAAGAAGTACAGATAGCATATTTGATTTATTATGACTTAGGAAAAAAATACACTGTCCTACTTACTGATGTCATGTTGAGCTGACTACCACAGAGAACAAAAGATAGCAGACTCTTTTGCTAAAGGAGCTCAGCCTGTGAAACCAGCCCTGCCCAAAGAGTCCTGTATGGAATACTATCGTAATTCAGATCAGCTCAGAACAAGCAAATGCAGAAAGTAATGAGGAAAAAGCGAGGGGGGAAAACACTCGCTGGGAGATGGAACCATGATCCAATTTTTATCCTAATGCCAACATATTGATTGAAGTATTTTCATGTGCAAAGTGCATTTCTTTCACATTTCCCTCAAACAGTTCTTCACTTTTGTGTCCTGACTGAAAATAGGAGGAAAAACATATGTTTTCCAGTGATTTAAAAAAAATGGAAAAAGTCAGCTAGCATGCGTGTTCTGCTCTTAGAGTAAAATGAATGTTTATTACTATAGCCACAATGCATTGAGATACTCTTACTACCAGGCTAGCTTGTTACCCACATCAGGCACCTTTGTATCACAGTCTAAAATGCCGACATGCAGAACACGTGGAGACATACAGATTTTTACAAAAGGAACCCTGCAATAATTTTTATTAACAATGGAAAGAACAAAGTAATTTGTGATATAAAGCGAATCTGTATCTCTTCAACTCCTCCAGGCTCCTGGGTGTGGTACAATTCACCAAAGCAGTGCATCTGGAAAAAACACCAACTTAATGGAATTTCTATCTGCATCGGATGTAGAAGAGTCACTGATTTTAAAGATATGCGTCTTCCAACTGATACTTAGTCCATATGTCATGAGCCAGAATACACTATACTTGAGACAATGTCTCACGTTATTCAAGACACATTGTCCTATTGGAACATTCAAGACTCACGAAAAGCAGGTTTCAGATTGCTATGTCTGCAAAAGCACCAAACCGTTTTAAAGCTTGCACTTGCTTTTTCATTATTCTACACTGAGTTTGAGGTCTCTGCATTAGCCATGCATTGGAAGCCACTTGGATTAAATCACAGATCACTTCTTCCCCACCATCCCACGGCTCTCTGAAACACAGAGTTTCTTTCTAGCACTTAGTCATGGCTTTGCAGAGAGTGGGGAGGAGGCGGAGAAGGGCAAGGGCAACAACTTGGAACAAGAGAGTCAGAGCAAATACAGCTACTGGCTTCAGTACTGGTAGCTCTACAAAAGGATCTGCCAGTAATTTCTATTTTCCTTTCAGAGTACTTTGGCTCGGTTTACGTCATAAAAGGTGATCTAAGTGTACTGGGTGATGGAGCTTATGTTCTTTACTGAAGAGCTAAGAACAACTGAAAGGGTTGCTTCTTCAGCACAACATTAAGCAGAATACTTCCCATGGCAAGGATTTTTATCTTAAATCATGCTAGGTCTGTTAACCTACTCACCTAGAAAGCATCTCGATGGCTAATTATACTACTTTGCACTTCCCTCTTTTTTAACTGCTAACAGTAATGTAATAACAGCTCCAGCCTTTTATTCTGTGAGGTCACTTGAAAAAACCTCCACACACAGTAGCAATGTTACTCTCCAAAATTTAGAATAAACTAGTAAACCCACATACAGCACAGCTGAAGTAATTTTGCCATTTTTCTCCAAAAGACTTTATAGGACCCAAATCGAGTTATGTGAAATACACTACTAGACTCTGTGAGCACAGTGAGGTGACAGCAGTCAAAGAGCTCTGGGAAGAACGTGCAGAATAGCTTCTTGCCATCCCTTCTCAGGCAAACAGATTCAGATGTAACAAGAATCCTACTTCCACTACTGTCATTTAATATCCATAAGGAAATTCAGTTGCATTTTATATATTCTCTACTGTCTTCCTTTCGGGTTTTTTTTGCCAGTGTCATTCCCTTAGAAGTTTCATTGTCAGTCACTTTTGCTGGAGAACGAAAGGTATAATTACCACAAGAGGACTTTCATCCCCTAATACCAGTAATGAAAGTGTCTAAGGTTCTGCCAAAATATTCAGTCTGCCCTTCCTTCTCAAGGAATCATTTTAATTATTTTCTTCCTGTCACAGACCCAAACTTCTGACCACAGTCTGATTTGCTGCTCAGATGTTTATAGGGCTACATAATTTTATTGAACCTTCAAGAAAGAATTTATAGGCTCTGTGGAAACTAAAGCAGTTCAAATAAGACAGACCAATGACTAAAGCAGTGTAACACGTTTCTTGGTCTCCCTTCAGCAATTTTTGCTTGCCCTTCTATGATATCCTCCCCAGACTGTGGGCATACCTCACCTATCAGTGAAAGACCTCTGATTTTTAATGCCTAGCAAATGGAATTTCGCCAGCACTTTATTGGCTTCTTTGCATCTCATATAGCCTGTAGATGGTCCACTGGAAAATATATGCTTTTATGATTGTTCTATTGGTTTTGCTTGTATCTAGCTTTTAACACTGTGTATGACAAATAGTTTTCCTCACGTTCCTTTAATCCAAACTTTGCTATTTTTTCTACCATATTAACACTTCAGCTAAATTTTAGGGCAACAGCAATCTGGCTTGGCAATTGGTTTGCAAGTCTGAAATCCAAAGTCACTTATCTTTAAAGAATCCTGCCTGAAAAAGATAGACATTTGCAAGTGATTCACAAGATATATTTTGACAACATAGATTTAAACTTGAGAAACACAATAACAGGACTCTCAAGAGCCTTACTGGCAAAGATACTTAAGCTTCTCTGAACATTCAGGTTAAGGCTATTTTTTTCCCCTCACAGTCAGTCAGGTCTTCTACCCTGTTTACCTCTGTCTTTTGATCAAAATCTAGAGGTCTCTTACAATATCTGTAGGGGCAATAGGAATTTTTCTTGCTGTTGGAGCAGGCCACCAGCATATGCTTTTGGAAGTCTAGCTTCACCCTAAAAATTCAACTCAGAAGGCTGACATCATTAAATCTCTTCTCAGTTCTGCACAGAAGTTACTAGGGTTCAGATCAATGAAGCCTGTATTTACCAACATGTATAAATTTTTCTCTTTTTTTTTTTTTTTTACTTGATTAGGCTATTCAATGCTTTACAAAACAGAAGGTTACAATGTACTTGGCACTTACAGCAGCCAAGCTTAGCTCAGTTTCCAAGCTCTCTGCATTGTTTTGATGAAAATCTCAGCCATCTCTGATATAATAACTAGTAATGCCAAAATGAAGTGCTCCAAATCTCCACAAACTGTCATCTCTCTACTTAGGTTGCTTGTCATAACTATTTTTGGGGCGCATGAACCACGACATTGGTTTCACCTAGCAATCACAAAAGTTGTTGCCATTTTTGGTGTTACACAAGAGGTTTATAATGTGGAATCATACAGGAGTTAACATTATTTCTGTGTCTTAATTTGACAGCTCAGGAATTTAGTTTTCATGATGTTCCATTTTCACTCACTGAGCCCATTGAGCTTTACAATGCCCAACATCCTAGTAATACAAAGGGAAAATTATTGCAAAGTGCAATCCTATAGGAACATCTACCACTGTTGTGACAGTTCAATTCATGCTGTTGAAATTCTTTTAAAGGCTTAAGAAGAAAATGTGTGACTGGTTGGTTCTTACATGCTGGTGCAACGATTTAGACAGCATGAAAATTTTTAAGAATGTTCCATACCAAAGCCTACATATGCAGCATTTGACTAAAAGTTGTCATTGGAGAAAGTTCTTATAAGCTTCTAAATAAGCCCTATGATGTATTTATATGTGATTGTTATGGGTAACCTTGCTCTTTTATTGGTCCTTCCAATAAATGGCAAAAGTATCATCCACCCCTGCCAATCTCAGGAAAATTCATTATTACTGTGTTTACATATACATGTAAGTGTTTAGATATAGATATGTGGATATACATACACACCACTATAGTTTTCTAGCAGTTTTGTATACTTTAACAGACAAAAAAAACCCTACCCACAGAATTAGCTTTTTTCCAATTTTCTCTCTGTTGTCAGAATACTTTCTCTTTGAAAGGTTTTTTTTTTGTTCTCCTAATTAAAACAACTTAAAGCAGTCTTGATGAGCTATTTTAAGCATAATATGCTTCCCACATCACTATTTAAAAAAAGCACACGCTAATTAAGTCTTGGTCCAACACAATCTCTAAAATATTCGCTACTGTCCAAAATTTCATTATTGTTCTTAGCAACCAGACACTGGTTATTGTTTTCCTGCTGTAACATGAAGCAGCATTACTAGTTAATATATAATGCCTCATAAAGTGATAACAAACCCCAATTCCCCAGTCTTTCATCAAGTAGTCAGGCAGTCTAAGACACCTTCTGGAGGACCAGAAAAAAAGAAAAACAAAATAAACATTAAAAAACAAACAAACAAACAAACAAACCCCCAAACCAAAAAAACTACACACCAAACCATCAACATCCTCAGTCTCAAAACGACATGACAAATACCATCTCCAAGAACAGTATATACTCACCTCAGAACCCTCAGATACTTCACACAACCAAATTAAGATCACACAATCATGGAGGATTTCTGAAACTACTTTCAAATTCCATCCCAAATTCCTGGGCTACAAAATGCTCTCCCCTCAGCCAGTACTAATGACTGGGGCCTCATTCTTTGTTTTCAGCAAGCAGTCTGTAAGCCACCTCACCTCAACATGGAAAATGCATGAAATAAACATGTCTGATTTCAATTGAACAAAACCAGACCGACTGCAAAAGCTCCCTGGCAAAGACCCAAAGAGTAGCTTTGGGGAAGAAAGAAAAAAAAAAAAAACAACAACAAAAAAAACCCACACCACCACACACATTAAGGGGGAGGGGGGGAATTTCTAGCAGGTGCCTTCACTTACCAGCTACTCAAATTCTGTTAGATCACCACAGCACACAGAGACAAAGAAACTAGAAGACACCATTCCCTGTGCTTTTTAAGCTCACATTGCTTCCCCATGAGTATGATAATTCTATTTTTTTAATGCCTTTTAAAAGACATTAAAGGAAACCTATTTATTTGAGAAGGCTTAAGAAAACTGTGATTATGTCTTGAGGAGAAGTGTTGCAGTGGTTTTGGCTAGAAATCACAAATTATATATTTTAAAGATGAAAAAAGCCTAACAAGCAGTCTCCTCACTGATTTCAGAGACTAGGAAGGAAGACACCAAGGGTACTAGTTGACTGAAGACAAGCTCACACACCCCATACGGCCGTAAGGGAAGTTTTAGAATACTCTATAGGAAAACCAAGGTAAAATCTTTGCTAATTATATAACTATACCATCACTTAACAGCAAATACAGACACAGCTTATACAGGAACAAAGAAATTGCTCTATGCTTACACAAGTGACACCTAGTATGGGGATAGACTTTCACAATTTGTAACTTTTACCCCTAATGATTTTGACTGAAAGCAGAATTTGGATCAGCAGAAGTCAGTTTCACAAATCCAAAAGTACATGAAAATTTTTGTAAGCCAGAACGAGACACGTGCAAAAGCTAGGATTCCTATCTCCCAGCCAAGCTCCACTACTCCAACTATTTACAGTACTGCCAACACTTGAGCACTACACACACCAAAACAGAAAGTCACTCTCCTCCAGAACATACCTGCCAAGTATAACCTAGATATACCTTTCTTCTTACCTGTGGCATTTTTATTGCAACTCTTGAGATGTCTCTCCAACACTGACTCCCTTCTTCCCCCTGCATCCTAAGAAAAAAACAAGCTGCCACCACCACCAAATGTAAGTAAATAAATCAAACTTACAACTTCTCAACTGCAAACATTTTGATACTGCAACTCTTCACTCCTACCAATCCAAGAAGTGGTATAAAAGAGGAGACTGAGGATAAAAACCTTTCCAAGTTCTAAGCTAGAACAAACTACAGCCTGCAGCCTAAAACAACAGTGATCACCATTAACCTCTGGCACCTGAGCCTAGACAAAAAGGTAAATGAAAAATTCTTTAACCTTCACATCTTTTTAAGCTGTAGTATTTTTCCTACACCATTTCTGGTTCCCAACTGTATGAAAAAAATGAAGTTAAACAGCTTTAGGCAGATAAACTTTAAAAATGGCTCTCATGTCCATTGGGAAGTTACACAACACAATACTTCAAATTTACTGAGTTCTGTGAGGAATATGGTTCATTTATTAAATGCTAGGTAGTCTTTTTATTTTGGTTTATAGCAAAACCAAAGAGATTGTAGTGACTGTTCTGTTATTTTAAAAATAAACATGGAACCTGAAACAAGAGATGCTCAGGCTAAGGAAACAGCTAAGGTAAAGCAATAGGTTAAGGTAAGGCTAAGGCTAGGGTCAGGCTGTGGTGATAACTGATTTATCAGAAAAATACATCACTAGCATTCAGGATTTTTTTCACATGAATTCAATATCAGACATTCTAAAAGCAAATTTGATTCACTATTGCTTACTTAGGAGTAAATTACATCACTAATATTTTATCAGTACATTGCATTATAAATCACATTATCATCATATAGTCACAAAGGCTTTTTCTCTTTAATTTAAAATACAACAACAAAAGAACAGCAAATAGCTGTACCTACTAAAAGTGAAAAAAAAGTAAGAGTATAATTAAAAGCAACAACAAAAAAAGTAACAGATAGCATAAATTTTATCATGATATTTAGAGACAAAAATATTCACTGGAAATCTTTACTAACTGTTGTGGCTTAACAAGGAATGAATATAGGCAAATCACAGAACTGATTGCAACATACTTCCCTCAACAGAAAAATTACTTTGCAGAGAACCAAGTTAGAATATTTATTTGGAAATCCCAGAACAAGGTATGACAGCACCAGTTCCCAGGAGGGTTTCAAAAAGTAGGTTAATCTGGTAAACTAGATCATAGCTTTCAGATTGTCATCTACATAGGCATGCAAAGGAGGGTTAGCTTGCACACAAGAAACCTTCCTTTCCTTCTGCCTCTGCAGGACAGAAATTGGCACAGCTGAACTCCTTCAGCTGTTATGAATATACGTAAAATGACCCTTGCACATCTAATCACTGAAAGTTCAACTCAGCATCTTCAGCATTATGTAGCGAGGTTCTATCACTTACAGCAAAGAATAACTGCATTATCTGGTTAAATATTAATAAACTGTTATTTTCTATAGTAATTAAGGAACTCTATTACCACTCATTGTTAAAACCAACACACAACCACCTCTTTCACTTGATACCCAGTTGTGGAGACACTTGTGTATCGAGGGACCTTTGCAAGCATCAGCTTGACTACCAGCTGGGATACCTGATGAGATACAGACAAAGCTCATCATCTATTGATTAAATTAATTTTTATAAACCCTGAGTTCTTGTTTGCATACTATTAATGAGTATTAAAACTTCTCCAGCTCATACTACCTGATTATGATACATTTTTTTCAGTAATCTGCTTATTAAGCAAGATCTCCTCTTTCCAAGCAATTAGACCTGTAAGATTCTATAGAGGATGTCTGTACTGTGTCCGTAATTGTAGAGCTGAGTCCTCCACAACTGCAATTTATTGCAGTTTTTCCTCAGTGCACTCTTGTAAGGTATGCGAATGCTGCTGAGCCAAGCTGAAGTGCAACAGAAACTAAGCAATATATTCAGGAATGTATTGGAGGTATTTGGTAGAACAGGAAATATAGTTTGTGTCTTGAGTTCTAGACAGAGTCCTTCCCATGGATTTTTCTTTTTCTTCTCTGATATTTCTGGCTGGTGAAATACTGAATAACCCTTTTAATTCTCTCTCTTTTTTTTTCTTTTTATAAAGGCTGTCTTTGTGCTTACAACATTTGTAGAATGCAATGAATAAAGACTAATTTTTAATCAAAGACATTCTAAAATAAAGTTAAAACATATTAGCAGTTTATATTATTTCAAGAAACATATAGAAATAAGCCCAGAAAAAGGTATTATTTGACAAAAATATTTCTCTCACTTTTCACAACTTTTCATTTCCTATAAAATTTGGCTCCTAGTGCAGTTTAAAAACTTGCTGTATTATATACTGACTCCCTTCAGTTATGAAGAACTGTATTTCACACCTGATAAACTACTGTATCATAGTGAACCAAGCTAGAATTTAAAAAAGTGTTTAGGAGTCTGTGTCTTTCCAGTTTTCTCTAATGTAGTGGCATGGAACGGATCAGCCATAAACCTATGTTATTTCTTTCAAGTCACAGAACAGCAACCTACTGAGTCAGTTTGTTCCACTTTAGCAGCAGGATCAGCACTGGTTTTGTGGCATGGTAAACATACCTGAAATATGAAGTTTGGAGTACGGATTGTGTCATGTAGAGTGAACATGAAGATAAATGTAGCTCTCTACAGAAGAACTATGCAAGGAGGGAAAATTAACTTTTCCATAGGACTTTATTGTTTTATGCAACCTCTGAGTGACTCTGCTGAGGGAAGTCTCATCTTCATGTCATTGCCTGTAGCTCCTGTTCAGTGACCACAGTAACACTGGAGAGCACCTCAGTATGCCTGATTGGAGGAATTAGCATTAGTGCATTATTATCCAATTGGGAAAGTCAGAATTAGAAAAACAGGCTCACAGCTATAAAAATGTCACTCACGTTGTTGCTTGGCAGCTGCACTCATTTATTTGATCTCATTGCTTTCTGGCAATAGGCTCCTTATGCTACAGCTTTTCTTTTTCCTTTGGGGACTTTTATGGCAGGCCAGTATTTTCCCCTGGCATGACAGTTTACTACCAATCCATTATCCATTACCTTCCTGGCACGTGCAGACTTCAGAAAAACCTTGTCTGGGATTTGGCACTCTACCTAGTGCCTGATAAATGTTATAAATTTTATTCCTTCTCTTATGGTACAAAGTGGAAAAATATGGCATGCAGTTATGCCAGCATTACACTGTCCTCAGCCAGGGCTGTTTTTCACTATAAAGTCTTCCAAAAAGAACTGAAATAATTTAGTGTCTCTAAAGCCACCACAACAGAAAAGAGGAAAAAGAAAAGTGGCAGTTCTCTTGGAGATTTTTACTTCTCTGAACACACCAAAAGAGCTTATATTTTGAAAATAAAGCTTCTCATTCTAAAAACTTTGAAACTTTGCCTTTAAATCAGTAATGCGTCATCCCTTTCTGAGTGGACTGATCATCAAAACCACAGAAGTTTCTTTGAAGACACAAACTCTGTTGCAACTTTGCCGTAAGTACAGAAAAGTAAAAGAAACAAAGATTAAAAGATAAAATCAAAGAAAATCTGGATTATAGATAGAGGTGTCATTGTCACCATCTGACTAGAGGTATATGTGCTCATTATAAACACTTTACTCTGATTAGTTTGCACATTAGGTTGTTCTGGATACTGAATAACAATCGTATTTCTCCATGAATAACAGTAGAACATAACTGAAATTAATTGCAATAATAACAGCTCTACTTAAAAAAAACAAACCTGATGAATTTCCATAGGCTGATGACACTCCTAAAAATCTCCTTGATGTTAATAAAAAGTGTGAAAATGTTACTGTTTTGATATTTTGAAAATTGTATCTTAGCTCCTATAAGTATACTGCCTAAACTCTGCGTACTGAAGTGAAATATCACAGGGCTCTCGTGTTGCTGGTTCTCAAGTACAACAAAGATTGTGAAGACTTGTTGTCTCCAGTCTGTTATCTGCTACGATTGTTTCCAATGTGCAAGAATTTGCTGGGTTAAGCATTTACTATCACAGTTAGGCTCTCCAAAGTGAAATTATTTTTTTCTCTGCCTAGGAAGTTGCACCATTTTATTACCAATTATTATATAATGTCATATATCAGTCTTCCAGATCTGATCTTCAGCAATCAACTTAGTTTAAAGGTGATGATTGATCACTTTGGCTTGTTTCTTTTCCCAGTAAAATCAATATTACTTTGTCATTGATTTTCATAAGACTAAAATTTTAAGTGCTCCTTCCTGTAATACATGTACCACATTATTTTCCCTCACAAATTAGCATATTTTATTGCTTTATGCAGTTGTATTTGGAGAAAATAACAGAAAACAATTGATTCCAATGTAAGATAGCCCAAGGGTAGTCACCTACTGTGATTAAAACAGCTATCAGTAATCTGATAGCAATGCATCTGTGAAGAAGGCAATGAAAAAACTGCCCCCTTTGACTTAGTGAAAATTGCATTCATGTTATTAGAAGGTTTGGTGAAGAGGTACTCTGGAGAGTAAATACGGTGGTTCCCTGTAATCCAAAAAGGCTGTACTTGTCTAACATAGTATTTGCTCCATATGCCATCACACATTTGCGATTCTTCTCAAATTCTGATGCCACTGGGGTGAATCACCCCAACAGATTTCTGTACTCATCTGTCCTGTTGTGTCCTGAAGATGCTCTGAAAGCGTATTCACTAGCGAGACCTCCATAAAAGAAGCTTGGGACAACCCCAAATTTAGGAGAGACTTTGTTTCTTATTTTACGCAACAATTCAGTGTTTTAGTAGAGTCCCTCCTCTGCCCAAGCTAAAACAGTAATTGAATGGTGAGGGCAGGAGACAGGCATGCACAGACACCAACACCCACACCAACAAATGTGAGAAACTGATTCTTTAGTTTCATGACTATGACAATTAGTAAGGCCATGGAAGAGAGAGGTGTAAAGCACTCCTGAAATTAGCATTTATTTCTACAAAACTCAACAGTTCCAATCTGAAAGACTGAGAAATAATCCTCCCAGACTGCCCACTTTTCCTGCCATTTCTTAGGACATGAAAGACATAACTTCAGGCCCTTATTTGAAATCAGACAGAAGGTAAATTGAAACTGGATCTCTCTCATTCTAGCAAATATCCCTACTGCTGAACTTCTGTGGAAACAAATCTATTCACTTAAGTGTATAGCTAATAGATTAGCATTTCCTTCAAAGTCAACAGCTACACACCAAAGTAACTGAGGTGCAGGAGACTGACCATTTGCTGAAATCTCATATTACTTCCAGGTTAGCTACTAGGCTACTTCCATTCAACTTACTGGTTTCTACAGATGTCATTCTGAGGCATTTAATTTTACTTAACCCAAGATGCTAGTTTCTATGAGGATGACAAAAACATACTCAAAGAAATATTTTTATAACTATTTTGTACCTTAAGATACATGCTACACAGGTTGTGTTAAAACACTGACAAGAGTCTTAAGGCAGAGGATGCTCTACTGGTCTTCTGCTTTGTTCCTTGAGCAACTAGATACTCACTTTGTTTCTCTGACATTCTGCACAGGGAATCATTCATCTGTCTAAACCTGGTTGTGCATTAATCCCCTGATCATCAGCAGAGCTCTAGCTGCTCTAGAACGCTGTAGCATGCTCACGCTCTGCAACTTGGAGCATGATTCCTCTCCTCCTAAAACAAGCATCTAAAATAGGAAAGATAAATTACACCTTGAAAGTGTCCCACTCTATCCTACAATTGTAGATGAATGTAATTAATTCAATGCCCATCTCTACATAGTTGAGGTTCAGAGTTCATAGAATCATAGAATCATATAGGTTGGAAAAGACCTTCAAGATCATCAAGTCCAACCATCATCCATGCCCATTAAACCACGTCCTGAGTACCTTGTCTACGCACTTTTTGAATACCTCCAGGGATGGTGACTCCACCACTTCCCTGGGCAGCCTGTTCCAATACCTGAACACCCTCTCAGTAACAAACTTTTTCCTAATATCCAGTCTAAATCTCCCCTGGCGCAACTTGAGGCCATCTCCTTTCGTCCTATCACTAGTTACTTGATAGATGAGACCAGCACCCACCTCACTACAACCCCCCTTCAGGTAGTTGTAGAGAGCGATAAGGTCTCCCCTCAGCCTCCTTTTCTCCAGACTAAACAGCCCCAGCTCCCTCAGCTGCTCCTCATAAGACTTGTGCTCCAGGCCCCTCACCAGCTTGGTTGCCCTTCTCTGGACACGCTCCAGCACCTCAATGTCTTTCCTGTTGCTACAGGAAATGTGTCCTGATCTGCTAAGGCCCGTCTGATTAAATACCAACTCACTAGATGTTTAACTTTCTGCTGAGCTGATACCTATTGCAAAACAAGTTATCTATAAATATTGTAAACATATAATAAGATTGCATCATACTGTAGCTTTTGTTTGCTTTCCTTTCATCCTGTAATCACAGAACATGTGAATTTCCCTTTGGTCAGCCTAATCTGAGTTCTTTGGTCAGTCTGTTTATGTATGTCTCTTATTCTATGACTCAGGAATGGTGACAGAGCATGACTGGTTTTGCATATTTTTGGAACAAAACTATGTTATGCAAAGTAACCATACATAACCAAAAAATTACCCAACATTAGCAGACTTAAGGAAAAAGTTTTCACCACAACACACAAAACAAGTATACCAACCCTAAATCTAAGATTTACTGGAGAAACCAAAGGGGAAATAAACATCAGGCAGGTGGATCATTCGACTGGAATTAAAAGGAAGGTGGCAAATTAACAACTAAGTAAATATACAACCACTCTACCAGTAAAAATCATCCCAGTAGCTGCCAAACATCCTGGCACAAAAGACAGGAATTTCTAAGTAAATCTGAAAAAGACACCGCATAAAAAAAGGAAAAAGGCATCAGGAAAGGGATATCTTAATGCAGCAAGCTTAGACTGTCTGGCACCACAGGTTCAAATGTTCTCACTGATTCAGCCACTCCAAATATTCATCAGACAAAGGGCATACATTGAATATTGTGAATGCAATTGTGACTAAATCTCACAGAATGAGAGCATCATAAAAAAAATAATTATTCTGTTTTCTGATTTTTGCATGAATATTAATGACCTAGTAGCACCTTTATTAACAATAATGGTTTGCTCTTTGCCACTGTCTAGCATTTTTATCATTATACTGGCTCCTGTCCTCATTCCCAGAAGCGTCTGCTTTTCAAAGGTGTCTTATTTCTATGAAGTGAAGTATTCTGGATGAAACTGTGATATAAAGTAAAATATTGTCATTGTTACAAAACCTACCAGTCAGAACAAGATTTTCATATGACATTATTATAGGAAAGATTATAAAACTGAGAAAATCATAAATAACTGAAAATGAAAAAAGCAAGAAGGGAAACCTATGTATGTGGGGAAGAATAAGAGAAAATCACAACTAATATTATGCATGGAAGTGAATAGATTAGCTTTTTGTCACAGGATGTTCTCATTACCCAAGATCTAGTCACAGTTGCATTCATGACATTCAGTTTATTCCCTTTTATCACAGGATTAATTGCTTGGCCATAGTAAAACAATAAGCTAATACAATACATTTAACTTTTAGTTTCCTTTCAGCCTCCAAAAAATTGCAGGTCTACCCCTTTCAGTCTTTCTTTTGCACATTAGCAGCTATGCGGTTTGGGACAAAACTGCAGAAGACTCATAAAGAATCTGTAATTCTGCATGAGATTATTCAGAAAAACTAAACCCATGACTCAAAATAGGACATCAAAATGTACCAGGAAAGATAAGTATGCAGCACTAGAGGGAATTACTAAAGAAAGAAGATGAACATACTGAAACTACTATTCTGATACCCATTTTCAAAAGCACCACCTCACATAGGTCACCATCACACTCAGGATGTCACCAAAAGAGCTGTATATGGAATTTAGAAGGACTGTAGAAGGGAAAAGGTTTGTTAAGGCACTCTTCCTCTCCATAATTGTATAGGGATCTAAATTTACCGATTTGTTCTTTTGAATATAAAGCAGCCGTCTTGCAAGCCACATAACTTCACATACTAAATATGTCTTCTATGTCCTGGTAAATTCCATGCTCTAGAATAAACTGTTTTATTATAATTGTTTTTCTATGACTTGAGGCTTTGTTGAGGCTTTTGGCTGATTAGGGTACAGAAATGTGTGCCTTGTTTTCATTTTTTCTATGCTTAAAATTTGTTAAGCCTGTCTGTCATATGTTTGCTGATGGGGCTCAAATAGCCGCATATCAAAATTTCGTCTTCACATCACAGAAACAAAAGCAAGTGTCATTTTTTCTATGGTATGCCAGTCTGCTTCAGAAACATGCCAGCCCTTGCAGAGCATGGAAATTAATAGGTATCATGAGCCAGGGTTATATTGCAGAGGTGAGTCATTCTTGTCAACTACTTAATATGTGCTTCACTGATGAGTTGCTGGCCTTACTGGTGCATTGTAGCATGAAGACTTTCTTGGTGTGCATTCAGGATGACCATGTGATGCCGCGATTGAGAGACGGAGACCCAGCTTGATGCAAGTCAGGATCTACTTTATTAAATACAACAACCGATTTTTATATATTTCAAACAGACAATAAACGATATGTGACTTACACTGATTGGCACAGCGGTTAATCACCTAATACATATTACAAAAGTTGAGCTCATGATTGGTTGACATCTAAGTTCGGCTTGACCTTTCTCGCGGTTAATTTTTGCTTGCTCGCAGCATTCCTCCTCTTTCTAAATCCTACTCCTACATCCTGCTTCTATAGCACATGCTTATCTTTAGTTACAAAATCAGTCCTCCAAGAAGAAACCGTCCTTGGTCCCCATGGGTGTAACAGTCTGCTTACAGATTGTGCAAGTTACGAGACGCTAGGTTGAGCACGTCCTTCCTAATCAGCTCTATCTCGCTGTCAGCAAGAGAGACCAGGCTGCCCCCGACATCTCCCCCTTCTTGTTGCACAGTAAGGACCTTTTTCACTGAGCTGGCTATTAGGTTCTGTACACATTGCAAAAAACAGGGTAAACAAAGTAACAAAAGAATAAAAACGACTAGAGCATACACAATTATTTTTACAAGGCTTCTTAACCATCCTGATAGGCCCCAACCCCCAAACAGTTTGTCCAGCCAATCCCAACCATCGTCTTGGCGGAGTTTGGAAACCCCATCCTTGAGTTGCTGTATACTAGCGTGAATTGATTCAGAATGATCTGAAAGGTTCATACAACACATGCCGTCAAAATCCTCACAGCCATGGCCTTGTGCCAAAAGCAAAAAATCTGCAGCGGCTCTATTTTGCAAGGTAGCATGGCGCACACTATCTACATCTAATAAAAGACCAGACAGTGCCTGACTAGTAGCGTTAGTTTGCTTTGCAAGCCAACAACCTAATTTATCTAAAGTCGCCAAAGCTTTGCCAGCAGCAGCTCCAGGTAATAAAAGCGAGGCTACATAACGCTGACTAAAAGACCAAAAATCCACCTTATCATTACAGTCGGGGGTATAGGCATGAACACTACGCCTTGCTCTGTGAGAGAGACGGTGTTGTAAAATTGAAGAGGTGTTAGGATTTAATACTGAGAGGCGTCCAAGACTACAGGGGCCTCCCCTTATGTGAGAGGGGATAACAGGCCAAGCTCTATCCCCACAGATAAAAAATATTCCTGGGGGTAGTAAAAGGGGGGCATTAGCAGATTTAGACAAATTTGAGGCTGTATAATTGCACCAAATACTAGCATTTCGAAAAATGGGATGAACGGGAGAGACATCCCATGCTTTGGACTGATTTTTTCCTGTGTAATTGAATTGCACACAAAAATCCATCTTGGTTGACCCTAAAAGTTCGATTTCTTGGGGTTCCAAAGCAGCAAGTGGAAGCTGGGGAGTCCATATGTCCCAGCATTCTGTTACATTTTGAGATACATTGCTAGGTGGGAACAGTGTCTGGAGGTTCTCAGGTATCGGCCAACGCTCCAAAGGCAATCCTACAAGGCATGTTGAGAAGGGGTTACTAGGGGAGGCTGTGGCTAGACACAACGTGTCTTGTCCGGTGAGATTTGCCAGCGTTACCCATACATTAACCTTGGGTAATGCCGGTGGGAAAGGGTCACCCAATGTGTTTCCTGTCACCACTGCGATTAGACTCACGATCCAGAGAGCCATAATCATTGCAGCAATGGAAATAGCGATCACTATTTAGTGACTCGTGTCCAGTAACAGTCAAAAGTCTGGCAATGCTAACTTCTTTTTCTAAACAAGACTCACACCAGCGTCCAGCAAGTGTAGCCCGACGCCACCACTTTTTCGCACAAGTATAACATTCACACAAAACCCAAGGGTCACAATTTTTACAGAATCCACAAGTAATTTCTGCAATGAACAGTTCTCAATACTTATTCATGTAATTTCTCCTTCGACTGTGATGTTTTGTTCCTCCAGTGTTGTTTTTTCTCCAGGCAGTTCTTCTGTCTGCTGTCCAAAATTCTGGTTGGAGCACCCCGACCCCTCTCCAGCTGGTTGCGGCAGGGATTCACGAAAAGGTCGTACATTCTTCGCAGGAATCCATCTAGGCCCTTTCTCAAAAGGCTCCGAGGTCTTCTTATCGACTGGGAGATCTTTCCCTTCTTTAGTGTCTTTACTTTTAACGGTCTCCTGAGCCTTCAGGGTTTCAAAAATAGTCCTCCACCACGGGAGCATACGCTGTGCTTCAGCATTCCCTGTTGTAGCCGCGTCCCACAACTTAACCCCCACATCATCCCAAAGATCAGTCGTAAATATACTGGAAGCAGTTACTGTGGGGATTTTCACTTGTACCCACTTAAGCATAACCTTAAGATCTTGCCCAGAGAGATTCTTCTCATGTTTTTTAAGAAGGGCTTTCATAAGTTCGTATACGTCCCTCTCAGGGGAAGACACCTGACTCCCCATGTTTCCCACAGCTCACCTCACAACTCCGGAGGGATTCTTAATGCCGGCTCCTGCTTCCTTTCAGCAGCTCATTCAAAGTTCTGTGGGACTCGCAGCATGCCACGCAGATAGGTGGTTATCACGTCGGGGTCACCAATTTGCCGCGATTGAGAGACGGAGACCCAGCTTGATGCAAGTCAGGATCTACTTTATTAAATACAACAACCGATTTTTATATATTTCAAACAGACAATAAACGATATGTGACTTACACTGATTGGCACAGCGGTTAATCACCTAATACATATTACAAAAGTTGAGCTCATGATTGGTTGACATCTAAGTTCGGCTTGACCTTTCTCACGGTTAATTTTTGCTTGCTCGCAGCATTCCTCCTCTTTCTAAATCCTACTCCTACATCCTGCTTCTATAGCACATGCTTATCTTTAGTTACAAAATCAGTCCTCCAAGAAGAAACCGTCCTTGGTCCCCATGGGTGTAACAGTCTGCTTACAGATTGTGCAAGTTACGAGACGCTAGGTTGAGCACGTCCTTCCTAATCAGCTCTATCTCGCTGTCAGCAAGAGAGACCAGGCTGCCCCCGACAATGTGACTCACTTGTGGTTTTGCCGTTTGTGAGTAACATAAGGTCATCCTAAATGAGTGCTAATAAAACCTTTATATCACCTCACGCTTGCATCAATTCTCTCTCTAACACATAGCATATTGCAGAAGTAATTGCTCAATGCTTAACTGGTTTTTAGAAGAAATTCTCCAGATCCTCTGGATAAGCTGAGATCTATTTTATGAAAGCCAGGACTAGGAGAGGTGGTAAAATGGTGTTGTTATTATACACATTCGTGCCTCTCTAGTCTTTGGACTGGTGGGTGCAACCCTGGGTTGTGCCAGCTGCTAATATTTGTGCCAAAACAAGCCAGGATTAGTTTTTATGCCAGTGGATGGGAAATTGCTGTCAAAGGAACTTTTATAGTATTCCTTTTGCATAGTGGGATCCCATAAACATCAAGGAATATCTTAGAGCCTGGGTAAACACGGTGAAGTCCTGTCTCCATTGGGATTTTTGCCACAGATATCAGAAGAGGCAGGATTTTTAACTGCTGTGTTTAAGACTGCTTTGCTTCAGCAGATGTAATATCTGTCCAGAGATTGTGAAGGTCTAGCAGGAATGCCAGGTGGGAAAATCTCTATTTAGTGTGCTGAGGGATCTTTCTTGCTTCAAAAAGTTGTGTCATTCTTGGAGCTTTTACTCACTGCTTAGGTAAATGCCAGACACTGGCTGTAGTTCTCTAGAATAGGCTATTTTGTTTAATTGTTTTGTTTATTTTTTAATGGCAGGCTGAAACACAAGCTTCCGGCCTTAAGGAGGAGAGTGAAAGTAGTGTTTGGTGCCATCAGATTGTGGGAAATCCTGAATTTTATGTATTTTCTCTTGTATTTAGGACAGCAGTCTGAAAGACAGTTTGATAGCAAGTAAATATTTTTGAATATTTTTTCTTCTGCCTTAGAGAACTGTAAAATATTAAATAAATGGGAGAATTCAAAAAAGTATGTTTAAAAGCCCAGATACAAGCCCTGAAACTTCGGGAAATATATATTGTTTTACAGCATGAATATGATTGTAAGACAATATAAAAATATGTGCCAAATTTTGCTGTAAGTTAACTCAGTATAAATCAGGATTATCTAAAAATTATCAGTGGACTTCTTAATTTATAGCCATTCAGCCATAAAGAAAAAATAACCAATATACTTTAAAATATGCTTTCATATCATTATGGTAAGGTTAAGAACACAAAAAATACTAAAATTCCTCTTCGTCAGCTGATCACTTTGATTTTAATAGGAATATGCTGTACAATGTAGCCTTTAAAGAAGAAATTCCACTCATCAGTTATCATAGATATGTAGGACATTACTCACAGTAGTGACATGTCATAAGAGTCCTTGGTAAAGAATGAAATTTAGACACTCTAATGGGCCATACATGATGATATGTCACTTAACTTTTAAAAACAGGCAACAAGAAATGGGTGAAATTAATTTTAAAAGATTGCTAAAACCTATTTCACTTAATTTGCCAGCTTGGTGAGGGAAACCTTACATCTGTTTTCTTTAGCAGGATTATTTTTAAAAGGAGAACAGGGGTTGATGAAGAATTATTGTAATAAAATAATAGAGTATATTCTAGAAGAATGGTCAAGATGAACAAGTAAAATGGCAATTCATTTCTATTTTGTTGTGATAAACCTTAAGGTCACCCTTCTATTGATCCATAAAGCATCTCATCTCATGTCAGCAATATTGAATTATTTAAATAATGTACTCATGGATCAGTAGTTTCAAGGGGCCATGTAATCTGAAACCTTGAATTAGTTGATGAAATTACCAGGAGGAAAAAGTGGAGATGCACACATCAGTGTCATGTAACAGTATAAGAACAAAACAGCTTTTCTGAGTCACAGCAAGTGTCCATCTAGTCCTGTATACGTTCAACCATTAGTTAAGGCATCAGAGAGGTGTCAGTATGTAGAAGCACTTCACTGGCATATCCTTCCAACTTCTCAGGAATTTCCCTATGCCAGAAGAAGACTACTTCATTACAGAATAATATTATGGAAACATTTTTAGACTTAAGGCCAAATTCTGAGTCATATTGCTGAAGTACATATTTCAGTTAACTTTGTAATATTTCTTTTCAAATTATTTATACAATTTAAAAACCCACCACATTAATTGAAGATCTGATTAAACAGAGGACACCAGCACATCATGTTCTGGTTGAAGGATCTGGGCTTACTAAAATAACAGTATTAAACATGAATACAGATGGAGGCATTATGGGTGTATATACATGGAGCCCAAATGTCCTAGTTTATTTCAGGTTCAGTAAATTTGCAAAAGATCACATACTTACATGAACATTGATTTAGTGTCTTAGCCTTCTCTTTAATTCTACTCCCATTGCTTTCATGGAAGTTCATTTTTATTTCCTTAAACTGATCAATAAAACCCCCACAGATTTACTTTAGAAGTGGAAAATCATGTAGTATGTTATTAATCATGTTATTGTTATTTTTACAGGGCAGCACCTAAGAGTTAGTAAAGGTCAGTGCTCCCTTATGCTAGGCATTGTGAAAACACATGCAAAGTCCCTCAGCTTACAATCTTCACTACTGTAATGGAGTACAATTTGAGTGACAGAAAAAAGGCAAAAAATACTCATAAGAACATAAGTCACACCAAAGATCTACCTAGTCCATATTCTGTCTCTGACAGTGATCAAAAGTGGAGGTACAGGAAGAACACAAGAACAGAGCAAGTATGTATGATGTTTCCCCCTGAGTATTCTTCCAATCTCCAAATCTTAATCCTTCAGCCCCAAATCAGGGACTTCACAGTTTCTGTGTTTCTGCATACTCTGATCACTAGAAAATGAGAACAAAGATAAATTCGAAGTCCCAAAATTTTCAAATCTCCAAGCTAAAATTTAGTCTTATTAACATTTATATTGATTCACAAAACCATTGTCACATACTTTATCAAAGCCTTTGGAAAATATTGATTAAAAGTAACAACTCAGTGTTTTCCAAACAGAAGCACATTGCAGAGTCATTGGTGATACAGGAATGCTGCATCACATGTTCTTCTTCAGACTAAATTTCAGGTTTTGATTAATGAAGTTAGTCAGGCTAAATGACTATTAAATGAGATGTATCTGCACTATGTTAACTTTGAGACTTTGTGAGGCTGCCTAATAATGCTAATGCCTCTAGCACTTTTCTTGGGTAGGAATATTTTAATAGTTCCTTACTACAAACTGGAAACATTCTTTTTTGGCAAATTAAATGGTGTTTCACATGAGACTAAATGCATTTTTAATTCAAGTATTCAAGAGTTCCAGGCTTATCTATCCCTATTTTTTTTTGTTGTTGTTTATACAGGTCTTTCTCACAAACATCTTTAGGAAATTGAATGTATTTAGATAATATTTTTAAAAACTAGTTAAAGGGCTTAACAACCCAAGTCATTGAGGTACTTTTGAAAATGTTATTATTCAGAATAAAAAACAATTTGCATGTTGAGTGGGATTTTAGATAAAAGTAGCAGGACCTTGATTTAGCACAGAAAATGTATTATATTTTTGACAACTCTACATGAGCAAGGCAAATCAGAAAAGCAACCACTATACTGCTGCAATGTTCAGACATATTTTATAGGTTTTGCAGTTTTTATCTGGACATCCTTAAAGAACTTCAAAGGGTTCTTCTGTACTTTGATATAGACTGACAAAGCATAGTATCTTTGATTAGCAAAATTTAGTAACATTCATTTCAGATATTCCAGTAAGATCTCAAAAGTACAAGAGGAAAAAAAAAAGTTACTGACAGAGTTTGTGGGTGCACAGGTTTGTGCAGCTTATTGGAAGTACCCTATGGCATAGCATATTCACGTCCACATGTCCCTCAGTATTCTCTACTGTTCATAGAAGTCACAAGATAATACTGTTCATAACTACTAGTTAGAACATATGTGGCATACCAATCTGGAAATCACTGGTTTCTGATTATGAGCACTTCTGTAACATGTCTCTTTTACTCCCGAATTTTAATAACGATTAGATTGTAAGCTTTGGAATATAGCTCAGCTGAACACTGAGATCAAATGAAAAGAGCAAGGATGTCAGAAATTAAATTGGACATAATACATATTGCAAATGAAAAAAACCAACCCCAAACCATACACAAATAACACTTCTTTCTTCTCCTAAATACCCATTCTCTTGTGTCGCTGCTGGCAACCAGAGTACATATTCCCTTGCTCCCTTCAGAAACTCCCACTGCACTGCTCTATGCCTCAGGAGGAAAGTAAATGTACTGAAAGTATCTCAGTGTTAAGTTCAGCTACCAAAACAGCCATTTCATTCACAAATGCAGAGGCTATAGTCAGATAAAATCCAGAAATTTTATCTGTCAGTTTAAAATGCGATCCTTTCCCTTCTAGGATGCAGTTTCAAAGCTACTGTTCCTCTGTGTATATGCGTGTATAAGTATACGTGTAAGTGTGCGTGTGCCTCTTCATAGTTCAAGGTATGAGCATGCACTGAACTGACAAATGCAAAGCGGGTTCCTAATGAAGCCACTCCCCTGAGAAATAACTACACTGCCACATAACTCAGCTCTGCCTCAGTAGATCTCTCCATAAATCTGCAGAAATCAGAAGAGCAGTGTCATGAGGCAGCATCAGCAGGGAGTAAGGGCTGTTGCGGAGTAAGGGATGTTGCGGTGTTGTCACATTTTAAAGCCAAGGAAAAAGCGAGCTGTTAGACTTCTGTGAATGGAGAGTAAGCTGCAGGTAATCAGTGCCACTTCCATGGGCTCATTCTCCAGACTTTCCTGTATTTTTGAATGGGAAATTGCTGGTCTGATTTCCAGCCTTCCATGGATGAATGCATGAATTTCTTATGAGAACTTGTATAAACTGTGGTTCAAATTTCACTAAAACAGATGTCTGCCAAGAATAATATTTTAGTGGTGCTAAAGCCTCTGATAAACTATGTATTACAACCATAATTTATATGCATCACAGAAGTATATTATCTCACAGAAGAACTAGGTTTTCTGCTTTAATCAGTACTAAATCAGTGTTATAAATATAATCAGAATTATTTATTGCTTTTCAGTAAAAAGTTGCTTCTTTGATCTTTTAAAACTTAGCCAAGGTATCTGGATTTGCTTTGTAAGGTTTAAAGTCACAAAAATTATAATATATTAAGAAGCAACTTTCAAATGTTTTTTTGGAAGAATAGACAAGATCTCTGTACAAGAAATGCAAAGTATTTCTTATGAACCTCAGGTAATCGGGTTCTAGGTTAGTGTCAGATTGCAGAGTCAGAGCAACTTCAAAACTAATCTAAATTTCACAAGTCTATAGTCTTGTAATCTCCTGCTTTATTGTCCATCACCCTATTTCTGTGTCTTGGAAGTTCCAAGACAGCTAGTTCATTTGGCATTATTTCCTAAGGCACAAATCAAGATTTAGTCCAAACTTGTCAAAGCAGAAATTTTTAAGACAACAGATTTCCCCTGCAGACATCCAGAATTATGAAAAATATACTCTAACTTTTCACTAATGACAGTTATGAAAAATACAGTGTTGCTTCTACTATAGTTTGCTCTGCTGTCAAAAGTTGTCCGATTACACTCAATACGTATGCATGTGTGTTTCCTAAATAGCTTTGGAAACCACAGTCTGATTTCAACTGAAATTAGACAAAAGGACATTGATCTCAAAGATTATTATGTTTCCATACGTTCTGCAGAAATAGATGGTCAAACTGAGGATTGAGATCATATAAGTTACTGGCTGAGGGAAAGGCTACAGAAGGAGTTCACATTTTTTTATGATACCTGAGAATCTGCATGCCAGCACTTATAAATACTGAGTTGTAGGAAAAGCCTCAGAATTTTTGTACCTTAACTATCAAGGCCAACCAACCACAAGGCACCAGTCCATAGGAAATGGGGCTTCATTCATGCTGCAGCTCTACATGCCCTTGTTAGTTATATTACTTTTTCATTAGTCAGACATGGATTTATAGCTGGGTGGGGGATGGAGGGTGGTATGTAAGAAATCCTAGCCTCCCTTTTTAACACAATAAAGTGCTGTGCATTTGTCTGGGATTTCTGATATCTGAGGTCCAGCCAAAGTGCCTGATGTCTGGAAGTTGTGGCCAGTATCTGCACAATTAATTCAGTCCCAGGGTCCATCTGCACAAAGTCTCATGCTGTGGGTTTACTGTGAAAGTTTTGTGCAATTACCTTGTATAGCAGCACTCCTGTCTTTATCTACCAGTTAAGATCAGCGGGGGTGGAATTAGTTTAAGCAAAAATCCAAGTAATGAAAACAATCATTTCCAATGTTCCACATACCGATTAAGCAGATAAGAGAGAATGTCATTCCCCACCAGTTCAGTGACTATTTGGAATGGATGCGAAAAAGGGCTATTTGAAGGTATATTCATTGGGAGAAGTTTTCATAAGCAGAGAATGATGGAGGACTCACGTACAGTTACTGTGTTTTACACAGTGTTGTGATTTAGGTAGTAAAAATTAATCTATATTACATGGTGAATAGGGAGATTATGGAGCAAGCTGATAGCTGAGGAAAGCAAATTTTCTAGTCATCTTATAAAACGTTTCCATTTTCTGTCATTTATACAACTGATTCTGAGGCACTGAAACAAGTCTATTATATACAGTCTTATGAACACTTTGAGCCTTATGGTTAGCTGCTCCTGCAACTCCAGATACAATCAGGTCATTCCATTTTGGAAACCAAGGGCAGAACTTCCAAGATGAGGTTTGAAAACCAATATGTGTGTCTCCTTCAAGGATTAACGCTCAGAAAAATTCTCCCTAACAGTGAGGTCTCAGCTGGCCACATGAAGCTGCATGAAGGATGGCACTAAGGTAGCTGGAATTTCATTGAACCAGCATGGGTCTCTCTGCCCAGTATTTCCCTGCCCTTTTCAGGATACCACAACCAAAGTGAGCTCAGACCTGTCTGTACCTGTTAGTGCAGGCATGTCCTCCTTCACGTATTTGTAATATGATTTTAGGCAAGTTATAATCAGTAGAAAATGGGTGGGGCTGGAAAAAGGTTAGAACTTGTCTGGAATTTTTGGTGAAACATCAAGAAATTCTGATTATTTAAAACACAGCCTTTGTGTGGAAGCATGCTGATTTTGAAACGGAAAATTCTCAAAAGGATAGTTCAGATTGAGAGCCAAGTGCATGGCCAAAAGCAAAGACCTAAAAACCTAGATAATCATGGAACCAATTAACGACAGTTTTAATCTGGGATTTAGGCAGCCAGCATCAGAAATCTTTTTTTTTTTTTTAAATCAGATATAGCAGAGATATACGATTCAGACTTCCATATTCCAAATGACAGTCTGATCTCCAGCTGAGATGATGAAAGCAGTAAATGTAGTAATTACGGACTTTTGCAACACTTTAGTAGGACATGAAAATATTGTGTGTAAAAGCCTTGCTTAGGGTAAGTATGGTTTGGCAAGTCAATTTGCCACTATCTGAATTCACACATCAACTTTGCTACACAAAGATGCATAATGCTTTAGCAGTTTTTAAAGCTACTGTAGCTCTAACCTCTACTGGGAGAAGTTGTTCAAGAACAGAGACCTTCTGTTCTCAGATCACGTGTTCAAATCTCTTTGACTTGACATGAGATGTTGGGCAGCCAGAATTTTTGTCTATGGACATGCCCACAGAAAATATACATGTATCCTATTATCAGCAGGATTTTATTGTTCACCTTAATATTCTATTAAAAAATTCAAAAAATTAAGGGATTTACTTGTGAAGTAAAGTGAAGTATAAGAAAAAAATTGCTCTAAATATAATCTTGTTTTCCAATTCCTAACAAGAACTTTTAGCAGTAGTTTCCTATCTAATTTCCAACATTCCCCTGTTAATTATGCTATTGATATTTCAATGAGGCTATCAATAGTTAACTGATATCAGCAAATAGATCAACTGAAAACAGATGTCATAACTATAGATCCAAATAACTCCTATAAAATGTTTGTTCTCTAGGACAGCTTTGTATGTCTCTAGATAAAACTCATCATTCTAATATGACCTATTTAGTTCCTCTGTTGCTGAAGCATTGTCATATTCCTAGGAAACCATAACAGTTAGGAAAGATAGATGACCGTGCAATATTTAAACAGATGAGAAGCAGGATTTAAATGGAACATTTACAAACAGGATTTTTAAAGTTACTAAATGAAGTAAATAAGAAAGGCCTTCATTATACCTTTTTTTCCTTATCAGTCCTGATGTTTTTGTTAATATCTTTTTGCATTTAATATTTTCATGCTGAAGTATTTTTAGATTGACTTTTGTATAGCTTTTTGATTTAATTACTTCTTTAAAATAACCTACAATGGTTAATTTCATATTAACAAATAGAATAAAGGGTAATGTCCAAGTGAGTAAAAGTTCTTATAATAAGAGGTCATATGACAGTCAGTAAAAATCTTGTCCAAAATACTATCACCAGTCAGGCACATCCATTGGCAAGCTTTAAATTTCTGAGCCCTACCTGTTGTACAATATCATATAATTTTAAGGAAATTTAGGAAGGGAAATAATTTAGATACAAATTCAGGATACAAATATGAAGCACAAAATGTCTGGGGGTGGCCTGAACAATGTCAATGATTATTAGCTTTTTATCAGAAAAAAAACCCAAAAACTTTTTGCACAGATTTAAGTACAAGCTTAAAGACTTTACTGAAAGACAGCATACAGGATTGAACTCCTTCAGTTATTCAGCGAAGAAGAGAGAGCTAATGCAGAAAGTTCTGTCCAGAATTATACTGAAAGGCTACACTTAGTGTCACCAGATTTACCAGCCTAAATGCAAAGGTAGAAAAACAGTGGTTTACAGATCTAGTCTAGTCTACGTGCTTTTGCTGGATTGAGTTCTTAGGAGAAAAAAATCAACCTTTGGTGTTTATTTTCAAATATAAATTTATGGGCAAGATGAATTTTCTACCAGGACGACCTAGAATGATGCACTAGAGTATGTTTGGGGAAAAAAATACATCAAAGCATATACACACCTCTGTATGTGTGTGTACTGAGTATGGGTTCCTCCTCCATTTAAAAATTGATCCTAGTTATGGATAACATTTAAATAGTTTCCTTGAATTTCTCAGAAAAGTAATTTTCTTAAAATATATGTCCACTCTTCAATAATTCCTTGATTTGGAAACCAAAATATTAACAAGGATAAGCAATGTAAGAGGGTATAATCACACCAACAGTACAAAAGCAAAGTGGTATGAAGTACAAATCTATGAAGAAGATCATGGATGTGGTCACCTTTCTCTAGAGGAGGATTCTTTTTGTTAGTAATTGAACATTTTTTCACATATATTTATGTGATATTGTCCTATTTTACAGTCTTAGTTTATTGTTCCACTGAAACCCAGTGTAACTGAGATTCAGGCTTATAATTCTTTTAAAAAGTACACTCTTGTAATTTTGTAAATGTCCAGTAAAACTGCATGCAACCTTAAAAATATCCATTATATAAACTATAGTTTTAACAGTATTTTTGCTATCAGAGCACTCTGAAAATAGATGCCCTTATTTCCTTTTATTTCCTTTTCACAGACAGATAAGCTGGTAGTAACTTACAGGGGTCAATTCAAAATTTTCTGATAAAATATTTTATTGTGTAGTGGAATAGTGTGCTGCTAAAAATTTTCAGATCATTGAAAGTAAATTGGAAAAAAATTAATAAGGCAGTTCCCTAAAGCCATGAAGTCAAAAGTACTTTGGCCAATTTAATTAACTACTATGTGTACTGGTTCTACTACTTCAACTTCAGCTGAACCTTTTGCAAGCCCTTTGCCAGGTGGCTAATGGCAAAAAAAAAGGGCCGGATACAATATATCAAGGGCCCCTTGCAACAAATAAATAAACCTAGCTGAAGTCCACCCTGAAATGTGGGAAACCTAAATGCAATTTCTTTATATGGCTTTCACATGCAAAATTGTGAATATAGTTGTGTCGAAGAATTTTTTCAGAATATGAATAAAATACACATACACACACATGTAGGCAACTCAATAGTAAAAGACGCATTAACCCCTTCTGAGAACTCTGGCAATGGAGCTCTAGTCCAAGACACTAGTGAGGATGATAGTAATTCATTTACCTACTAACGTCCACATGTAAATTGAACCAGCACACAACAGAACCTGTAATGCCTCTTTTCAGGTCTGCTTCTACTTCCCAAAGAGCTTCTTGCTAAATCCCACCTACAGGCATCACTCTCTTGCTACTGAATTAACTTTATTCCAGAGATAGGTAAGGAGGCAAGGCCCACAAAAGCACATATGGCTCTTTTTAATGGCTTCCAGCCCTATATAGCTCCCAGTATTATCTCACGTCATGTTTGTTCGGTGTCTTCAAATGACTCCTCAGCTGGAGAGCACAAAGGAACCTGGGAGACTTGAACAGAACCCCAGGCTGACATTCAATACCAGTGTTTAATCTGTCCTTTCCCTTTACTTGCTGGCAAAAGGACACGCACCCCCATCCCCTAAGTCAGGCTGAAACTACTCATGGGGCTTCTCAGTGTTCCTTGAGGAACTGTGTGTAGGCAGCCTACACAAATTAAACCTGTTAGTACAATTTTGCCTTTCCACTAACACAGGGAGTGATTTATTTTCTGGAACTCTTGACAGAACAGCTTACATGAGTATGTGAAAATGGAGCAACCAATATTACACTATGTTACTACAGATTGACCGACAATTTCCATTTGTGAGCTTGACCGTAAAACATTTAAAATTAACATCAGATAATCATCATTATGCTTAACCAATCATGTCTAATAAAACATGTATGTATCAAAGCAGAACAGGGCATAGCTAATTGACAAGGGTAATTAGCACCATGAACATCTCCCTTAGAGAACAGAAATGAAAATGTGGACTGTTCCCTACCTGTGACTATCAATAAAACTACAGTAATGCTGATGAGTAACATTTTCTTCCCACATTTTTGTCTCTGAAAGTACTGTACTCAATTCAACCAAGAGAATGCATGTTTTCTGTCTCTTGTTTTGTTCTGTTGTAGTTCCTCAAAAAAGGAACAGGAACAGTGTTACTTCTGTCTATCTTCTGTCAAACTATGATTACTCCTAATGGTATTTTTTCCAGTGTATTCTGAAGTTACTTTAGTGACAGGGCTCCTTCCAATGGAAATCATCCCACTGCTTGAATAGGCCTCCATTTCACAGTATCTTTCTATATTTCAGTTGAATCTTAATGTTCTTACTTATTTTATTCCCTTTATCATCACCATAAATACGCTGCACAAGCTCTGTTCCTTTTTCATGATTACATCTCCCATTTGCAGATTACCATATTTGGTACAAGTACTGTTCATGCAAGCTGTTTGTTTATTATTACATTTTTTCTTCTTTCCTAAGTCACCTCCTAAATTTCCTATACGGGTCTGCATGTGTTTGCAAGTAAATACATGCTGCAGTATAAAAATACATTGTCTGAGAGAGAGAGAAAATGTGCATGAAAGATCTGTTCTTCCAGTTCCATGCTGATGTTTCTTCTAGGCAGAAGTACCCAGAAATAAGCACACTTCCAGCACCAGAAATGCCCTAAATTTATTTCAAGAAATGGAACATTATTAAGAGACTGTTTTCCAAAATAGGTGGTAGAGAGTAAGCTTAAACAACAACAATGATATTTTAATAGTTAATATACACAGATCATTAAGGTTCAAAATCAAAAGTCCAGAGCATTAATTAATTCTTGGTCAGGGTTTGTCAGGTGAATCTGGCCTGCCACCTTCACTTTCCAGAGGTGGACTGCTCTCCAACCCCGCCCAAGCTCAGGTGTTAGCTGCTCACATGTCTTAACCTCATAGACCCCTGTAAGGGGCTGTCCTTACACAGCCCTTCCTGATATTTCCAGTTTGATACCTTCTTCCCATGTGCAAGCTTTAACAGCTAAATGGATATGCCTGGCCACAAGGAAAGACTTGATGTATTCATGCTTTGGCTGTTAAATATACATGCCTGCTGCAAATGCCAACTTTGGAGTGGTGGAAGAGCACAGGGTATGTAGGAAAGGGAAGTAACTACTGAAGGGTGGTGTAAGGCACCTGCATATGCACAACAGCTGTCCGAAACCAGGCTTCAGGTCCTGCAGCAACCAGGACTATAGCATATTCCACTCCCTGCCCTGCCGCTCCCCCAGCTATCCAGTCCATTTTCAAGATGTCTTAGATGGGAGTTTATTCCAATGGCTAGTCACGGCTTCGAATGCATATCTTATTTCGTATTCGTTTTGTGGCAGTTTCTCATCATCACTTTTCCATTGTGCCCATCTAAATTAGCATCCTTTATTACCCTTTTTTTCCTCTTTAGAGATACATAACAAACTATACAGCCTTAATTTTGTTTTTTTTACTCAAAAGATCAACAGACAAAAACAAAGAGGAGGAAGATGGCTGGAAGAAGTCCACATCATTTTGAAACAGTTCAGAAGAAACACAAGGAGATCACAGCCCGCCTACTCAAGAGTGCATCATGTACCCTTTGTGCTTTCTGTCGTTAGAGGGCCTCTGACAGCATACAGTGAAGCACCTCAAAAAGAAAATGATCGCTTTCATATAAATAGCTGAAGAGGGCTTTAATTCCTTCAGCGTGTACTGCTTGGAGTTTTATCTGGGCGTCTGCATGATTAAGTGATGACGCTCAGGATCATAATATTCCTGAATATGTGCTGCAGCATATTGAGTTGGGATGTGCATTTCGTTGAACTGTGTTAGCTGATCGTGCTGCTGCTTCTGACAAGCACTTAGACTTCTGGGCTGACACGCAGACCATGAGGGAGGAGGTAAGACTGTTGGCAAAAACCCCTGCAGTAGTGATCGTGCCCTTGGATAAGGCTGTGAATGCAATGTGGGACAGGTGGCTATGCCCCATCTACCTCGGTGGCAGAGATCTTCTAAAGGACAAAGTAGGTACAGCTGTTGTACTGTGCAGGCTTTTCCTACATTCTTGTGGGAAGGGGAATTGAAAAGCTATACTTCTGAACCCTGTCATCAACTCTTAGGGACACAGGAATATAAAAAAATCAAACCAAACAATTATGATTTGACTATATTATGGCCTTTCACTAACCACGCAGACCCTGCAGAACTCATCCCTCAAACAGTTCTGTGACTCTAAAATACAAATATAAAAAATAATGAATTTCTATTTTCCTTCTATACTTTGACAGCTGTGATAAGAGAGGTTAGGAACAAGCCCCTCACATTACCTCTGCATTATTTCATGCATTTAGGACTTCTTTCCTAACCAATACTCTATTTAGAGATCCCAGCCCATACTCTCAGGAGGAGTCCTACTGACACAATGCTTTGCTGCTGTTCTGAAAATCAAAGTACAATTAGAACTGACATGGTGTGCTTATGGCTTAGACCTTCTCACCTAGTAATGCTTCCTCCTGATGTGTATTTCAAATTCTGATCCTCTTGCTGAGTAAAAGATCTAGGATTTACAATTAATATAAAGAATTCATTAACTGTGATGCTTGTGAAATGGAATAGTTCTCCTTTCTCCTCCTCCTCCTCAGAACTTTCTCTTGTACAGTAACAAATGCAACCATAAAAATCCATATCAAAAGGAAATTGCCTTTATTCATCATTTACTCAAATCCCTTTCAAGTGCTAGTTTTCTTATTAGGGTTTGTTTTTTTTTTTTTCTGGAGGAAAATATACTATTTCTTGTAGCTAGTTAGATTTTTTCTTGCAAATATGATGCACAAGATTTGACTTCCTAGATGCTTATTTCTTCACAAAAAATCATTTATATTTTACACACAGAAGTTTCATAATAGACATTTTCCCAACATTTAGAAACTTCAAAGGATCACTATTTTTATTCCTACTTTAACATATATTTTACTTTTTTTCCCCTAATACTTATTAATATGTGGAATACGAGTGCTTCAAAAAGAGAACTGCTGTTTATTCTTCCAGAGCGGCACAAGCTGCTTTTCTCATTCTTACTGTGAACTGCTTTGAACATCATTTCCATTGAGTATGCCAACTTTTCATATTTTGTGAGCCAAGGCCTCCTAATTTCATAGCCAGCTTGCATCACCATGCAAGTTCAATTTCTATTTTATACCTTAAGGATTACAGTGATGAAATCTGACTTGGTTACCTTAGGGCAAAAAAGACTGAAGTTTTGATCAATGATCACTGTCAGATTCAGCACAGGCTTTCTTTAATCCTGCTTAGCATGCTGGAGCCATTAGGATTGTTTTTGCTGTAGTTAATTTGGGGTTTTGGACTGGAAACAATCCTTAATTTAATCATAAAAGTTTGTTCATGTCAACCACATTTTGGGATCTGTTAAAGTTTCATTAAATATGTTGTGTGTTCAGCCATGCTTTGAGATCTAGGTGACACTGCCTAACGCTCACAGAGCAATTATTTATGACTGTCAGTTTTCTGTCAATGTCCTCAAACAATACACCTTTAAATATATGAAATGAAAGGCATTTCTTTTAAACAAAAATAAGCTAAATGACAATACTGCAGGAAATAAAAAGATGTAGAAATAAATGTAGTGTAAAATGGAGAAATCATGTCTAACTGATCCTGCATTCCTAATGTATCCATCTGCCCCACGCTCTCAAATACATGAGAATATATACAAGAAGAAATCTAATATGTGATCAGTCCTTGTTTTTAACGAAGCAGAAGATAACCAGAATATCATACTTGGAGCTTACTCTGTGCTAGCACCTTTTTCAACAGAGCTGTTTCACTCTCATCCTGACCTATAGATCATCCTGATATATCATAAATCACCACTTTTACCAACTTTTGACAAACCATTAAGTGGTTTAGTAATGCAAAGTAAAACCTTCTGAGCGCCTAAGTAAGATCACCAAACTAATTCCTGTACTGGGGATTTTATTTAACTTAAAATGGGAGACCAGTTCACACCACTGAGATCTAATTACATCAAACTTAACACCCATATTCAGCAGGTTGTGAGATTTAGTTACTTATTAATCAAGAATTCTGACACAGTGGATTACTTCTTAGTATTTCTTAACTTATTAAGGTTTTAGCTGTGTTTACAAGGACTACACTGTTAGTCACTTCAAAATAACTTTGTACCCTTAAAGGGACAACACCCCTTTATTAACTTACCAACTACTGTACATAATTACTTCTAGGCAGAGTTTACCTTTATTAAGGGAGCCCATGCAAAATCTCCATACTGCAAGACTGCACAAGGTTGGCAGTTGATTGAGCTGGCAGACACTCAAGCCCAGCATATATCTCACGGTTAGAGTGTGCATACCAGCTTCAGTTCTGCCATAGTGAGAGGCAGTGTTAAAGAAAGGCTTAAAAAAACAGGGGAGAGGGGGGGGGAGGCAGGTATAAAATGGATATGTTGTTTCAATGGCCCATGAAACTTAGCATGAAAAAGCAACACATTCTTCTAAAAGGGACATACTCACTTAGGATGCTAAGGTAACTTCTGATATGACCCCTGGTTCAGGGATAGCTATCTTCCCTCCACTGATTTCTACCACCTCACAACCCCCAAAAAAAGTTCAGCTCATATGTTTTCATTAAGTTGTTTAAGCTTTATCACACACATTGATTTCTTCCACATATTATCATTTAAGTATGACCTTACTAAAGCAATGCCATCCCATAAGCTACAGTACAAATGTGCATGCAAGTCACTAGTTTTGAATGTGACTGAGGATGTTGATTTTATATAAATAATGTTACTTAAGTGGGCATCAATTTATAGACTACTGTCATATTTGGATGCCTACAGACCTACTAGTATTTTTAAATTTCTTAGCAGATAAAACATGGGAAGAACTTCAATTTTCAAAATCCCAGTATGTGCTTCCTCACATCTTTGAAAATCTATCCTGTGTCCTTTTAGTTGTGCACAATTATGTATTATGCCTTTTTTTTTTTAATTACACCTGTATTTAGAAGTACTTAGGCTACAATGTTACAGAACTTGCATAAGTAACACACTTGGAGCCAGACATTTATATTATTGTCTGAGATTTACAGAATCTGAAAACTTTTTCCCACGTCTACTTTTGTAATCATGTACGCAGTTCCTTAATATCAATCCTTAGGCTATACAAGCATGTACAAGTAGTTAATATTATTTTTACTCCATCATTTCTGTCTGTTTGCAAATCTGGAAACAGTAGAGGTCATTTAAATCCTTACCTGAGTAACAATCCTGATTTAAAGATTAGTATAAGCTTCAGTATTCTACAGTTGGAAAAGCTTCATTACCCAAAATACCTGTATCCCACATTCTTTGATGCTCTACTTTCTGGGAACCCAAACTTTTTATCCTATTTCATCATAAGAACAGGTGTGAGGGATACAAGACAGTTACATTACATTTCTAGTCTTCCTTAAAGAGACTAGCATATGCTTTATTATTAAAATACAGTTGTACCCCCCATCAAATTCTGTTTGGTTTTAAGTATGACATGTTTAAGAAAGGTTTAGGAGTTATGCAGTTTAAGATAGCTTTCACACAGAGGAAAATTCTAAAATGTTATCACTGCCAGGAAGAACTCGGTTCATTTTGCATTATGCATAACTTACTTCTGCTGTTTTACTTACAACCACATCATTTAAACATCCTCCCACACAAGCTTTTTCTCATACTTAACCTGCAGCCATGGTGACAGTATTGCACTCATTACAAAGGGGACAAACAAGTTCGATCTCAATGAAGCAAAAGTTTCTACAAGAATATTAAACAATACACAAAATCCCTTGTCCAGAAACTGCTTCCAAATTAAAGACATAGAGAATTAAAAATACATGCTGAAATAAATAATCTTTTACCCAATAACTTGATTAAACTGAAATAACATTAAAACACTCTTCAACATTAGTGTGAGTGAGAAGTCAGTATTACAGCAAAGAGTCTTCCAAATTCTATTTAATTGCACATTTGTACAAGTAGATTCTACTAGCCTTTTTAACTGTTAGTTGCAATAAAAGTAAACTTGTAACAGCAAAATGAGTTTATTGCCTGTGGGCTGATTTACAAGTGTATGTACTCATGAACAAGTGTGCATTTATCGACTCATGTTTGTGTCCTCTCAGGACTGAGATATTAGTTTCTAATATTACCTGATTTTCTCTTAGTTTAAGTACTCTATGAGACTATCTCACTAACAAGGACCTTCTAAGGGCAAGGAAGAACCAAGACATAATGCATTTTTCCCAGGACTATACTTCATGGCTGTTTTATAGGATATAGCAGCTCATTTGGTAAACATGATATTCCATAGGTGTGAATGGAAGTAGTGCTGGAACTTCTGCACCTTTTGTCTACCGCTGTACAGATTTAACTTCAAACTGTTGGTTCTGATCTACAGTCTTTTAAATGGCCAAGGCCTATGTACTTGATATAGATCTTAGTAAAGACACAGAGGTTGTGGAACCATAGTAACAAAAAAGAGAGGGAGCCCCATACTTGGGCCCAGCTACTGCTCCCATGGACATAGATAGTCCAGTGTTTTTCCTCAGTCTGCAAGCAAAAAAGCCTAAAAGTTATTTCCCTAAGTTTTCAAAGAAGAAGGGCATAAAAACAGCCAGTAGATGAAGAGGGAGAAATTTGCTGGTTTGGTTCAGGTCTTGATTGGCTACTTTCTGACTGGTGAGCGAGAGAGACAGGGTGCCCAACTGCATCACTGCAGTTCCTATGAGATGTCACTTACATGCCCAAACTAAACCACCACAAATATACACCAAAGATAACTTATACCCCTGCATATCTACTCAAGTTATTTTTGTGGTACTCAAATCCTTCAAACCACAATGCAGAAAGAAGGATCTCTTTGTTTTCAATTTCTACAGTCTTCCTTATCATACACCTACAAGAACTGACTGATTCTTCACAATTTCCTGATTCACTCATGTTCTTTCTCCAAAAATCCCCCACTTCATAAATCATAATCTCTCCGAAGCTACTCCTTAGTAACATTTGCCTATATGCGTAGGTAGTTTACCTGAGATTGTTACAGACAGTAAATTCTATCACATCCAATTGTCCTTTCTTCACCTGTTGTCCCTTATTTCTTTCATTTTTTGATATCTAAATCTCCCTCAGAGTTCCTACCCCTTAGCAGGCCTTCACCTGCAGGAGACAGCACTCCATATCACAATTAACTGCCTGGCTTTTTTTTACATGCTTAATTCTTTCCTATTGCTCCAAGATTAACTCAAGTATATAATACAGAAGCATAACACACACTGAAATCTATGTCAGCTGTGCATGTTGCTGTCTTTTATATTACTCCTACACCAGTATTTATCTTGGCATTAGGGGAAAGACCAAGACACATACACGCATAAGAATACACATACAAATTTGGGAGCATGTGCTATCTGTAAGTGAATATATTTATGTGTCTATACATGTAGAGATAGAGAAGTCACATGGACATAGATAAGTGGTCCTGAGCTTGCATAGTATTAGCCTACACCGTGAAAATAAAAAGGACTTTTCTCTACCATTCTGCTGCTTTCACTAATACAAGCCTGCGCGCTTTGAAGGTAGTCAGCAACACTAAAATGAATCATAAAGTTACAGTGTCCTGTAACTAATGCCCTATTTTCCAATGCAAAGGTTCATCAGAGGGAATGAATATAACTATGTGGATCAGGGAAGACTGGAGAGTAAGAGAGAAAAGAGAAGTTACAAATAGTTAAAGTCTGGCAAAATAGAAGGAAGGATGACTATGTAAGAAGTGCAAGAGGGAGAGAGAAAAGGGTTGACAGAAAAGCAAAGGTACTAATGATATGAAATGAACTTTTGTGAAAAATGACAGCAAGAGAGAAAAGAAGATGGAAGAATGAAAGTCCAGGAAGGAAATTAAACTAGTGCCAAAAGAAGAGCGGGCTACATACATTTTTTAAAAATCCTGGTTTAGTTTTTCTTTTCCTAAAAATACCTTGGGATCACAACTGCATACTTCATCCCTGAGATGTTCAGTCCCTGAACATAACAATAAAAATTCATTAAAACAAATATTCTGTTAAAGTACTGATTACCTATAGCCATAGGTTAATGTGTATCTTTCTAACTGGTGAGTCCTGCATGTAAATGAGGAATGTGGATCTCAAAAGGTTACAATTCTGGTCCAGCTGAATCCTGAGCATGTTACCAGAACATTGTGACATACTATAACAGACAAAAAATTATTTTCCTTTTCTAAGAGCACAGTTCTATGTAAGAGATACTGTTTTGCTAATAAAATAGCGAAGATCATGACCACAAAATTAATCCTCTTTAAGAAAACAATATAAGCCATCTGAATTGCTGTGGGTTGAAGCTCCATCTTTAACACAGGCATACAATTTTCATTTTCAGCAGCAGTTGCTAGGATCCACTTCTGTTCCCTAGCAACATAATTTTAACCTACTTTCCTAGTGCATCTCTTAAATTGAACAAAAAGTCTTTTCAGAAGCAAATACATAGCTCTTCTATCAATACAAGTATATGCATGTAATAGTAAATCGAATGTCTTTCTGGAGGAGTTATTGAAAATTCATTATTTTTCCTGAAATTAAGTGCAATAAATGTAAAAATGAAAATTAAGTATGCTTTAAGAACTGCAGATTTTCAATGTTTAGTGTCCTTGTAATTCTGGAATTACTACAGTCTCTTGAAAAAAACAATGTATTTTTTCCTAATGGAAAAATATATTGTTTCAAGGGGAAGTTTACTGGAGAATTTGAGAAGAGGACCTAATGAAAGCATGACTTCTTAAAATAGAGAGTATTCCTTTTTTGATTGCATTGGGATCCTTGGAGTGCAATATAATGGATATTAAAGAATATAACACTTGGGCATATTTTGAAGTCTTATGAAGAAACAACAACTGAACAAAGATCCCTTTTTAAAAATTCATAAGAAATTACACGTGTAAAGGGAACAAACTATACTCCCCATTTCCAGTACCATTCTCATAACCATTGTTTAGATATGATCTTGGTAAAATTAAAATCCTCTGGGTTTTTTTCAGAAGCAGAGTGCTTCTGCCCTGTAGCTAATTAAGCAAGAATACAAACACTAGAAGTACGACGTTATTTGCACGTTCATGGTTTTTCATTTTCACTTCTCATAAGACACACTAAATGATCCAATATCATAACCAAATCATATCCCACAGCACAACAGGAGCATCACAGAGTTCTTTTGATATCAGTCTGCAATGGGAAAACCACAGTATCTTCCTTCTGAGAGTTTGTAAACAAACCTTGCATGCCCCATGTAATTTAGAGAAATCAATCTCTGCAATGTCATTATGTGTCTTTTCCAGCAGGCATCCCCATAATATGTCAGCAAGACATACGCTTTAAATTCAGAATAACTCAGCATATTTAATCAATATGGGATTCAAAAGAAGCACTAGATCACTTTAAACATATATCAATGCATATCTTGTCAAGCTAATACTCAGATACCATAGATGGCATAGGGAAGAGTAGAGACATTAACCAGATGGGTGACACAGGAAAGCAATGCTAATATGTCCAAATTCTAAAACATTTTTCCTACTTCTAACCATAAAAAAATAATAAATCCATGCGTAGATTAATAAATATGTATGATTTCAGTCCTGTTCTTATTTATCAGTTCTTAGTATAAAGATGACTGCTGATTTATTAATGAAAATAAAAAGTTCCATTAGTGTTGTAAGACATTACTCAAAATCAATGCGTTATTTGCTATTAAAATTATATTTTGTTTCCTGTTATTTAAACAATAAAAAGAGAAATAATACCATGTGATATGTGACATATACAACAAGGAAAGCGTGCAGCTCATCAGCAACATAGAAACTGAATTTTTTCACAAACTGTTGATTGAAACCTTTGTAAAGTTTTAACACTGCTCTGATACATTGGTAATTTAATTGCAATTAATGATAAATGATCAGCTCTAATATTTATAGAAAACTCTCCTGATTTATGTAAAATTTGTTTCAATTGAAAAAATGTTCTTGATGTAATTACATAGAGAATAGATTACTTTAGTAACTCTTCTACAGATATCCGTATGTTTACCATCATGATGGTGCACCTGTGTTGAATAAGAAGCTAGTACGTGCTTGCAAATGATATATTATTACTGATAAATGGAATAACTCATGACTGTAACACAGATATCTGACAATTGACTTGCTTGGTAGGCACTGTATGGTATTTAATACATTAAGATATCTTTCCTGGATATAAGGTCTCACTCCTGAGATACTACCAAGATGAGATGCAGCATCATGGTACATGAATACAGATGTATAATTCCTACTGAAGTATTACCCCTGAAGGCAACATTGCTATTTCAACATAGTTACTTTCAGATGTACTACTGATTAAGCAATGATACTTCAGGAGAGGTTTAAAGCTTATGCAGTTGCCGCAGTGGAAGGAACTGTGGCATAGGCAATTCAGTGAAGTTCTTTCAGGCAAAGGTATATCCATACTATGGTCATTTTATAAAGGTTAACGCAGTATCTGAGAAATTCTACAAATACCTATCCCACAAGGAAGCATTAAACACCAGTGTAACTGTATACATAAAAAAATGAGTATGAAGTTTGAGACGTGTTTAGTGTAGCTCTCAGACTTTATTAGGTTAATCAGTTGTATTTTGTAAATCATCACAAGCCCACAGGGAGGAATGTGAGAAGCCACTGACTTTTCAATATTGATTTTTATGTTATGAAACACAGAAAAAACAACAAAAGGCAAGGAGACAGACAGGAATATCAAAATATGGGAAGCTTCAAAAAAATACAGATGCCTAATTGCCTTCCAAAGCAAACACCTGAAGAATAAACAAAATGGTTTTGTAATACATGCCAAGTCTTGACACAGAATCCAACATCTTTTATCCTTAATGTTGTCCAAAGTAAAAGACTAAAGTATCTGAGACCTGCATTAAGAATGAAACCACAACATTGCTTTCACAGTTGTGTTATTGAGCACCTGAGGAAACACAGAAAAAGGCTGACTTTCAAAAAACCACTCAGAGACAGACAGGCATGGGGAAAGGTGCTGCTCAGAAGAGATCTGAGGGAGCTGATTTTTCCTTACCTGGATGTTAAACGTAAGAACATTTACAGTTCTTTTGTTGTAGAAAAGGGGATGTGGCTTGCAAGGGAAGAGAAACAATGGGCAGTCTCAGAAACCTCACTATTTGGAGACTTATGCATGAGTTAAAAAGCTACTGAGGAAACTGAATGACTGTCAATACATAACATTACAAATCAAACATTCAAAATCAGGAAGTCAATCAATCACACACAAATTTTTTCCTACCATGATTATGATATCTTTTTCATTACAGCATAGCATTCACCTTATGTCCAAATGTCAAGTCCAACATCTGGGAATAAGTTGAAACAAGGGGTTGATTTATAAAAAGAAGTCATATCATACCATTTTGCACAATACAGTCTTGGCACACTGAATTATCTCATCACTATTAATGCTAAGGAAGTCAGATACATAAATATATAGTGTCTCTGCAGTGTTGCAAAACCCTTGTTATTTAATATTAATAGCTAAATGTTTGAACGGTTTTGTCAAAAGCTTCCTACTTGAGTATATTCATTGTTGGTAAATTATAATTAATATAATAATTCCATACACTTACAACTGGCATGCATGGATCATAAGATTTTGCTAATATGCTCCTTTCTCTTGTACTCATTTAACACCTATATGACTAATTTGGCCTTAACATATTTATTGTTAAGTTGCTGCAATATAACTGTCACATCCTGTATCTTTCCTGGAGCTTAGAATGATGCTTTCACTTTATTCTCATGTCCAGTCACAGTTCATTCTCATGTGAAGTATCTTTACTGATGTACATACTCCTTCATAAGTCAGCGGGCCCCCTATCATAAGAATAAAAATGACAGTTTTATTTCATATATGACTATCATATGATGTCACACTCATTTCATATTTCTACAAAAAACCAGGAAATTCACTGAACAAAAGACAGTGATGCTGTAACTGCAGGAGTAACAATCCTATAGTGGGATTTAACAAGATAATTTTTGATACTCTGAGTTCATTATTGCTATGGTAACACCTGCAACACTTTATTGCTGCAAAATCTTTCACTGAAGAAATGAGATTGCACGAATACAATTTAAGGAAAATACATGCATGCACACCCACAGAATTGAAAAGTAAATGCAGCCTGAACGAAGACTCCTTGGGCTTTAATTAAATAGAGCACTTTGAGATATATCCTAAACACATACAATTTCAAACATGGTATGAAGAATTTCACTGTCATTTCGCATTGATTATGCTTAAACTAGGCATAAAGAAAAAGCACATAAAACCTGTTTGTAAGTATAAATTCTATTGATGAAAAATACATAGCTATTTTTCCTGTTACTAGGTTCAGGGCTTGCAACAACATGACTCGGTTTAGTAGGACAGCAATTAGAGACTGCTGCGATTCCCAGATGGCAGAGTAGACACTGTGGGCTGTTCTTTATCCATCATCAGATTTAGAACTGGTGCTGCCACGCTGCTGCTGATGTACGACTGTGCGGTGGTCAGGGGGTGTAACATTAGCAGGAACAGGCTGACCTATTCAAGCCTCACTGTGGGACAGTACACAGGAGTAAAGAGAAGGGTATAGGAACAAGCATTCTTGTTTCTAGTCCACTCCAAAATCTGTGCTGACGCTACTATTACCTATCTCTGCTGGTTTGATTAAAGATGTAATTAAAGTTCCCGCTGCAGTGTGCACTTGCTTTGGCTTCAGTAGCAAAATGAGTTGCCACTTGGCCTAGAAATTAGGGAAATGATCAGAAGGTGACATACCCTCTGAAATATTTGAAATACCATTTCTCTTATGTTCCATTTTTTCAATTTTGTTCAGAGACTACTAAAAATCCCACCACATACAAAGGAAGTTCCAGTTCATGGAATACTGTGATTTCTTGATAAGCTTGTGTTTCAGTTAATTCATAATAACTGTGATAGAAACAGTTTCATACTTGTGAAAATAAACTAAAAATATGGCTCAGAAAACAAAATTTTAAAAGACAGATTTTTTTTTTCCTATATGTATTATTTTGTTTGTCCTGAAAAATTATTTTGGTTAGCAATAATATCTATTTCCCCTTCATTCCCAGAACTACCATATCACACACATATTTACCTCTTAGTCTTACAAATACTCATGCTTTGCACTCAAGCAATGACAAAGTTACAGATTATTTTTTAACATCTTTTGCCAAACTGAACCTAAAGGCTGTAAACTCACAGATGCACCTCACTCTTATTTTAACACAGCAAAATTCCTAGCACAGTGAAGCTCCCACATTCTAGGAACTTCTGGTTAATAATAAAATAAGAATATTAATATTAACTATGTGGAACAAAAATGCTAAAACATTTGGATGTAAAAGGCCAAAAACTACAATTCTGCTTTAAAAAATTGCTTAGTATACTTCCAATTCCCTATCAAAGTTTGTGGATACAATTCAGCAGCTCCTCATTTCTCATACCACAGCCCCAAAGTCACACATTTATTTTGCATACTGATCTTCAAAAATATTTTTTTTATTTTTATTAAAGGCAGAGTAACTTGTTATGCAATGGAATTTTTTTCTTAGTGGGAGACATCTGTACTTCCCAGAAGCTGAAATATTCTATTTACCTGGTGATTTACAAAATGCTAACAACATACTGAAGATTTCTGCACCGAAATTTTTTTCACAGTTACAGCTAAGGTTCTAGATTTTAAATAAATAATAGAACTGTCCTCTGAACTGAAACATCTCTTCAGTTTCTTCCAGTTAGTGATTGGAAGACAGTATAGTATAGGTTTTAAAAATTTATCTCATTCTATGTCCTAAAAAGGAACTATTAAACTATAAATCTACCTTATTCACTCAATACGTATATTTTGGCCTTAAAAGACCATATATTATGTATTAGTCATAACAGTCTCCTTATTAAAGTGTAAATGTATGTGATATATTGCACAAATACCTCTCAATAGAATACACCTATCACGTTTGCTATTGAGACATTAGTCTCAGTTTTGACAACAGTCACCATATGCTATTCTGTTTTTCACATTTGTGTTTTGTTCAGCTTCTTACTTCCAGGCAACAATTTTGCATATGGATATTAACTTGATATGGCAAATTTTGGGCCAAATGTTGGCCCTTCCATAAGGGGAGATCTGAAGAAAGTGGTCTGGGTTCCTTGTAGGCTGTGATACAAGGGAGCATGCAAAACATATGATAAGCCATATTCAGAGCATTCAACAGTAAAAACATCAGTCATGGGGTTCATAGGAGCCCAGATAATGCTTCTGATATGAGCCCTTTGGGAAAACTCTTTCAGTATCAGTATCCAGAACAACCTCAAAACTGAACAAAATCTAGCATATATCTTTCATTCATGTAAATCAGATATTAAGCTAGCTCTAACCACAGATAAACTGAGATTGAGACACAGCTTTCAGTCTGTAACACTTCTGTGGGAAACAGGATAAATATTTCCCTTCCCAGCACCATGCAGATTACATCACACCAGTGCAGCTCCAGCTTGCCAAGTACCTTTTTTCAGAAGTCTCTGCCCTTAAACTATGTACCCTTATACTCACAATAATGACCCAAGGCTTGAAGGAAGTGTACTACACCACTGAGATACTGGTGTCAACATCTCCTCCACATGGCTTTCTGCAGGGCTCCTCCCTGCAGCACAGGTAGCCAAGACATATTGCAAGAGCAGAACCAAAGTCTGGTCTGGCTGTAATTCCACCTGTACTGCAAGCTTGTGTACTGGAAGAGAGACAGCTAGAGGAAAAAATGTCATGTGTTCAACTGAGTTCTTACACCTAGCTACAACTTTTCTGTAACTATTCCAAATGTGTTAGGATTAATTGAATTTTCATATTGATAACATTTGGTGATACATTGTTGTCCTGGTTTCAGCTGGGATAGAGTTAATTGTCTCCCTAGTAGCTGGTACAGTGCTGGTTTTGAGTTCGGTATGAGAAGGATGTTGATAACACATGATGCTTCCAGTTGTTGCCAAGTAGTGTTTAGACTAAGTCAAGGATTTTTCAGCTTCTCAAGCCCAGCCAGCAAGAAAGCTGGAGGGGCACAAGAAGTTGGGAGGGGACACAGCCAGGGCAGCTGACCCAAACTGGCCAATGGGGTACTCCATACCATATGATGTCATGCCCAGTATATAAACTGGGGGAGTTAGCCTGAGAGGGATCGCCGCTCGGTGACTAACTGGGTGTCGGTTGGTGAGCAATTGCAGTGTTCATCACTTGTATATTCCAATCCTCTTGTTATTATTATTGTCATTTCATTAGTGTTGTTATTATCAGTATTATTTTCTTCCTTTCTGTGCTATTAAACTGCTCTTATCTTAACCCACAAGTTTTACCATTTTCCTTTCGATTCTCTCCCCCATCCCACTGGGCGGGGGGAAAGTGAGTGAGCGGCTGCGTGGTGATTACTTGTTGGCTGGGGTTAAACCACAACAATTGTGCAACTAGTTATAAAAAAATCTACTCCTGAATTCAGTGTATGTAAAACATTTTTACCACTATTCTCCACTATTAGGGCTTCTCCATGCTGAGTTAGATCACCTGTAATCAGCACCACTCAATTACTTACAGTCTTAACCACACATGAAAAGAGCTCCTATAAAGCACAGTTTGTTTCCACCCTTCCTGTCCTCCACTGAGTAGAAAGTTACAGTTCTTAGTATCTATTTTTCACAGGTTTTCATTTTGTCCTCAAGCCGAAAATTCAAAGTGCAGCCCAGCAGCTGAGATTGAAGCCAATTACAACATTTTAGGATTTTATCATTTCCAGTTTCATTTACAGCACCTGCTATTATTGTGAAATTAGCATTTCCCATCCTGCTGTTTAATCACAGTCCTTCATTACTGATGACTTCCACAATGATTTGTTGTGATTCATGATGTAACAGACTTTTGTCTTTCTTGCACTGTGTGATCGCAGTTTGCTACTAGTGGACTTGCTTTGAAAACGTACGTTCTGTCTTACACTTCCAACTGACATGCTGTTTTCTAAAAAAGTCATTCGAGCTGCTGACAGCACTGAATTCAGCAGCCATGGCAGACATATTGACAGCAGCAGTATTTCTTCCTTTCTCTGAGACACAGCTCAGGAGGGAAATTGCATTGGTAAGGCATTTCTATATCCTTGCAGGACCTTAATTTAATTCATAAGAGAAAAATGCTCTCTGCAATATATAAATACTACCTGTTACACACATAAAAAAAAGCTGTATGCTAATTAGGAATATACTGATCATAAAACCTCAGAAAAGTAGAAATTCCTTGTTATGATATTCTGACTTTTCTTGGCAGCAAGCTAGGTCTCAATGACAGACAGCGTTCTGGATTTGAAATATAAATGATGCAGGAAGCACACCCACTTAGAGCTTGCTCCATGAGTTTGTTTTGCTCTGACTGCCAAACCTTAACCACGTGAGTTGAACTTGTTCCTGCTAGGCAGTTGTCTCTAGTTGTTTTGCTTTCCCCATTGATTTTTTTCCCCAAATCAATGTCAGCTTAAACAGCATAACCATTTTTGAGAGTGAGGCTAAGGAGAAAAGGTTTCTCCATATCAAAAAATATATAGAAATACTTATGCAGAGAGAGTGAAGCTTTTCTTCTTAAAAGTTTGGAAGCACAGGAGCAGGAACTTGATTTAACCAGAAGCTGCCCTGTGTGTCTAGCTTATGATTTTTCCACTCTGTGAAAATCCACTCAACTTTCACCAAATTGCCAAGCCCTTGAAAACTGTCAGTTCCTAGTGTAGAGATTTGCATGTGCCTTATTACCTAGAAGTCCAGAGATATCATCCCACTGGATTCCCTGAAACTGGGAGTGCTAAATTCTCTGAAATTGCAGATCAGAGCTGGCAGGCAGAGCCCAAAGCCAAAAACTGAAATCAAGACTTAACAGAGGTCTGATTTTTTTATTCTGTCAATGTTATCCAAGAAGAAAACTTAGTAACCTGAATGAAGACTAGACTAGAGTTGGATATGGCTGGCATGAGACATGTGACACGATACTACACATGTAAATTTCCTGAGTTTTAATCACTAGATACACACTGCACCCCCACCTCCCAAAAAAAAGAAAAAAATGTAAATAAAATAAAATAATAGTTTAAAGAAAAGCATTAAGGTAATAAATAGAATCATTCTAATACTTTAAGCACCCATACTATTCACTAAAAAATGTTTTTTTAGTGGATCTGCTTTGAAGTTGAGTCAAACCCCTTTACTTTCAGTTCTTCCATTGTTCCAGCTGACAATATGACTTCTCTATTCCTAGCTGCCTCTTGTCACCTTTGATTCACTGCTCAAACCATCCCATTCTCCTGCTTCCTTTTATACCATTATATTGAATGTAGCTAATTTATTTTCAGAGAAAAGCGATAAAATTATGATAAGTTTCCCAGTCTACACAACTTGCTTTTACTTTCTTTATTCCTATCCCTCAAAGAATTATAACCACATTCTCCCATAAGAAATTTGAAAGCTTATCTCCTCACCTCCACCACCAAATCCTCTCCTACCATCTCAAGCACTTACTGATTCTTCCCTCATTCATATGTTCCCTATGTTTTTCTTCTTAGTCGTCTTCTTTCTGTCTCTCTGTCAAATTAAGGATGCAAATAAATGTCTTATCCTTACAAACTTCATTTCTTTCCTGTTTCCCTCAGCGTTACCATCCCACCTTCTTCATACTTTTTAAATCCTTCAATGTTCAGCTTACAGCTGCTGTCAGAAGCTCCCTTATTCCCTCTACCGTTCCTCCAGTTCAACAGCTGTATCTTAGATTTCACAGAATAAAACTGTTCATATCCAAGTGGCCAATTATCTCTTCCCTATCAACTATCCCTAACGTGCATTATGCTCCTCAGGTGCCTCTGGTTCAGTAAATCATCTTCTTGAAGTTTTATTAGCCCCTGTTTCCCATGAAGCTGTCCTCTTTAGATTCCTCTTCTATGAAATGCATTCCTCCAACATTTTATGAATGCTCCATAGGCCTCTAAACTGACCACTTTTCCCTCTCTATAGCCTTATCTAGATAACCTTCTCTACAAACAATGAAGTCAGGTATTGACAGATGTAGTCAGACCTATTGCTTTCTATGCAAATACCATCCCTTCCTTCTGATATCTTCCCAGATGTGTATAGTCACCAACCCAAACAGATCTAAACCAAAGCTTTTTCCATAAGTTCTTCTTGCCCATTCCTTGCTTGACTGCTGTTGACATTATCAGTACAGCTTTGTCCTTTAGGACCTATTTTGGGTTTGTGTGGTGGGGTTTTGGTAGCAGGGGAGGTGCTGCAGGGCCGGATCCTGTGAGAAGCTTCCCCGGCTCCCAGTGAGACCCACCTCTGGCCAGGCCGAGCCCATCAGTGACGGTGGTAGCGCCTCTGGGAGAACAGATTTAGGAAGGGGAACCTGCAGTGAGTGGGGGGATTGGAACGTGAGAGGAACCCCTCTGCAGACACCGAGGTCAGTGAGGAAGGAGGGGAGGAGGAGCGTCGGAGGAGGGGGTGCCCCTGCAGCCCTGGTGAGACGGCAGGCTGTGTCCCCCCCTGCAGCCCATGGAGGGGAGCAGGGGAGCAGGTGCCCACCTGCAGCCCGGGGAGAGAGGAGCCCATGCTGGAGCAGGGGGATGCCCCCCGAGATGGCCGGGACTCCATGGGAAAGGCCACACTGGAGCAACTGTGCCTGAAGATCCGTGGCCAGCGGAAAGAACCCATGCCAGGGAATTTGGTGAAGGACTGAAGCCAGTGGGAGGGACCCCAGACTGGAGCAGGGGAAGAGTGAGGAGTCCTCTCCCTGAGGAGGAAGGAGCAGCAGAGACAAGGTGTGATGAACTGACCCCAACCCCCATTCCCCGTCCCCCTGCGCCGCTGGGGAGGAGGAGGTAGAGAAAACCGGGACTAAAGTTAGGCCTGGGAAGAAGGGAGGGGTGGGGGGGAGGTATTTTAAGTTTGGGGTTTTATTTTCTTATTATCCTACTCTGATTTGATTGGCAATAAATTAAATTAAATTTCCAAGTTGACCTTTTTTGCCCATGACAGTAATTGGTGAGTGATCCCTCCTTGTCCTTGCGCCAACTCATGAGCCTTTTGTTACATTTTCTCCTCACCACCGCGCCAGGCTGGCAGGGGAGGAGCGAGTGAGTGGCCACGTGGTGCTTTGTTGCCAGCTGGGCTTAAAACAGAACAGGACCATACCAATGACATTATTGATTAGCACTTCACTCATTTTGGAGAGAGAAATTCCATGTACTTTTGTGGGTTATACTTTAACAAACCCTTTGCTGATAGCCAATAAGTATTTAATAAGAAAGTGGGGCACAAACACCAGCACCTGTGCCTCCTTAATTTCTAAGACCTATTTTAGGAGCATATTCCAACCTGCTTACACAGTATCTTGCAGCTGGTTATATGGGCTCTGGTTTCTCTATGGAAATTGCACAAGCTACTTGCTTTCACTTTGAAAACCATTTGTGGCCCCGTTACCTGACTTATCATCTTTCACTCGCTGCTGATTGGTGACTCCTGGTTTTGAACAGCTCATAATGCTAACCTCCAGCGTGCACTTGGTAAATTTTCAAACAAGTTTGCCCTATCCTGCTTCTCATTCTTGGAAGTAGCACATAGTAACTATCCACCATCTATTTCAAAAGCTTTCTTTAAACACTGTGTTTGCCATCCCTACAGTGAACTTGAGAAGGGTAGGCTGAGGAAGGGTAAGTTAGCCTCCTGAGATTGTTGCTTATCAAGCTGAATATTACTCTACTTACTTCCTTACATTCCCGGTCCTAAATTATACTGCAATCACAAGCCTTTTAAGGACTGACTTTTTGATCTATGATTGTTAACATAATAGCATGCCACCTACAACTAGGTATGAAATAGTATAAAAAAATACAGAAAAGGTGGCATTCTTCTTAGGAGTTCTTCATTATTTATTATATATTACTTTTTGTTATAGCATCATAAGTCAGACAGAATCTTGCAGATATCAAAAGGAAGATCTGAAGAGTCAAGCAAACAAAAAACACCCTACAAAATTAGATTTTTATTCCTCACTCTGCCACAAAGTTTTTATGTGTTCCTGGACCAGTCACTTGAGGCCAGCCTTTCATATGTGACCACTAATTATATGCTTTCCCTTTTTTATGTCTCTGACCCGAAAACTTAATGACCTCATTTACACAAATCCCAGGCAGCCTGAGAACAGAGTGAGGTGAATGTCTTTTGGAAAAGGAAAGTCATCATTCTGTGTCATAAGGTTGTATCGTAGCCAGAACTGAGGAGAAGTTGTTCCATTTTTTAATTGTTGGCATTAAATCTTGTTATTAAGCAAAACCAAAAGTCAAAATAGTAAACACTCTTGCAAAGATAAAAATAAAAACTGGAATTTAACTGATAAAATATTTCATGTAAATACTTACAAAGAGTTTCAACTCAGGGGGGTCAATTTTGATAAAGTTTTGATTAAATTTTAAAAGTAAAATTATTTCAAATCTCAAAATGGAATTATTTTCTTTTGAAAATAAACCTGGAATTACTCAAGTGCTCCTTTTTTCACTTGCAAGGATATTTAAGAAAACAAATACCACTGAAACTGATCATTTTTTTAAACACTTTGTTTTAAATAGAGAAAAACTCTGCAGGGTTCATAACCATAATAAATACAAATTTCTAACTTTGAGTACTGGACTTTACAACCTGAATCTATTCTTTATAATGGAAATAAAAGAATGTGTATGTGCAGTTATACACTGAATACAATTTCACTTGATCAATAACTTTTTTTAAATCATTGCCTTCAATTCAGGGTCATGGAATTTATATCCACACTTATAATAAAACATTCTGGGGACTGTGCTCTAGTCCTGATGACAATTGGCATAGGAAACTCTCTTACCTGCCTAGCCCCAAAACAGAGCAGCTACACCTTGAATACTTACTGAATAGTGCCTGGGTGTTACATGGAAGACTGTTTTTTTAACTTAGGCCACTACCATGGCAAAGACCACAGAAAGAACTTAACAGTCTGGACAATGATGAAACAGTGCTCTAATTAGTCTAAACTTAGCATAAGCATGCATAAACTTAGCTATTATGTTTATAAAACATATACTTCCTTGTTTATCACTCCACCTGAAGCTTCATTAAAGCTACTAGGAATTAACTGCACTGACTCTGAATTAGATGAACAAACATTTGAGAAAGAGAGTAGCACATTACTGAGTTGTTTTTTTCACTGCCATATAGCTTTTTCGTACATGGGTAGGATTTTGCTGTAATCCTGTTTATAAAAATATCTTACTTGTTATTGGTTCCACTTTTTTTTAAACCAAGGGAAAATGACTTTTATATCAATAAAGCTTCCATAGACATGTGATATGTGTGCATGTAGTTGTGATAAAGTACTTATTCCCATAGATATTGAAAATGTACTCTCTTGTTCTAATTATATATTAGTAAGGAAAGTAGTGGTTTGACAGAGGGAATCAGATTATAAATCCATGCGTAAAACTTTACAATAGCTGTGTTTGATTGTAATTGGAGGCAAAAAGCTGATGCTTAGAGTATGCCTGTTAGTTATACCAGACCTAATGTGTTCATTGTCTTTAAACGCATAAAAAGTACTGTTTCAGAGATTGCTAGCTCTTTATAACCTCTGACTGATGAAATTAAGTTTTATGCATTGTTTCTGGTTTTCCTTTTTGAAGCATTGACAGGGCATTAAGAGAACTGGGAGTCTTAGAATGTGAACCAAAGCAATCCAGTGCACAGGGCAGAGAACTCCCTTGGGCTAGCCGATCAGACCACAGAAACACCTCTGAAATCTCAGTCCTGCTTAGCACTGCAACCATAATCCTAGGCTCACTTGGGAGAAAACAACCCAAACAACCAAACATAAAAAACCTGAAAGTCGATTCTGAGAATTCTCTCTGACAAATGAACAATAAGAAAATTATTTAGACACAGTTAGCTTCTTAGGTTCTCTGGCCATTGAAAGAAAAGGAGCTAGTAATGGTGTCCCTTTCAGTCTTTCAAGTTTGAATACTTGCACAAGGAGTGGGACACCTGCGTTCAGACTATTTTTTTCATCGTTAGATAATTTAAACACTCTTTTTCACATGGATATCCTAGCAGTGAGCCTGTGGAGAGTATTCACCATGCCCCTCTGTAAAACAGATTCAAGATTTGCTACAATGCAATGATGGAGCAAGACTGAACATGATGACTACACAGTGGATGTGGCAATCTCAGCTGTGAAGGAAGAGCCCTGTATCTGGTTTCTGCTATAAAGACTATTTATTGTTTTTATCTAATGAATGTTAAATATATGTGTGTGTGAGAGAGAGAGAACATTTGTTTATATATGGAACCACTAGCATCTGGATTCTACAGGGGTTTAGTTGGGAGACAAATGCTAAATGGCTTGCACAAAAGCAGTGAGAAGTCTAGAGGCTTTTATTACTAAAAATTATATACTTCAAGTGTTCAATGACTTCAAAGAAGAAGTGGCAGCAGCTAGAGTGGATTTTTTGTTTTTTGAAACGTGTCTTCAGTTTATTCACTTTTACTCAGCCTTGGCTCTGCAAGGTGCTTAAATTATTAAATAAGTCTAATAAGTAATATGAGTAATAGTTAAGTTGTAAAACAAGGGGAAATGAAATGACTTCATCTAATACTGCTTCAAATTCACACTTTCAAAGGGCATTGTTCACTCTTACTATGCAACAAGGGATTGTTTCGGCCCACATAGAGTGGTGAGTGTTGTGGCATTATGACTTACACTGAGTGGTTATGTTGTTTCAGCTGCAGTAATTCAAAATACAGTCAGCTCTGAATTATCCCTAACCAGTTTATCCAAACGGCACATGTTAACACTTCCAACCTGGCTCTGCCACCTTAGGTCCTGTTTGGTTTATGAGCTTATAAGGTTGGTGCTGTAGTTTTCAGAAGATTATTAGCCATGGTGAAGTGCAATGCAAATACACATAGCCAGCCTAGGTTTCCTCCTTTCCATGGAAAACTCGCATCACCGGTAGAGAAGGAAGGAAGGAAGGGAGATGGAAGGTTTTGAGGCACCCTGTACTAAAATAATAGGCCAAATACAGATGAGATGAAGGTTTGGCAATGGAGAAATTTGGCACGTAACTACAAAAGACAGAGACATAAGTCAAAGCATCTTCCATCTAGGTAGCAGAGATAACAGCAATGAAGACAGAGTAGCAGCAGTGCTCCAGGGACCCTGCATTTGCTAAGCTTGCACAAGCAATCTTCAGCTATCTTCATTGCTATTTCTATCCAAGCAAGTAATATTAAAGCCATGCAAGGAGGTGCTCATATGTGGTGACAGACTAATCCTCAGTGCCTGTTCTGCCCCCTTCTTAAATGTACGTATACACAAGTAAAAGTTTAAAAGGCTGTTAAGAGTAAAGGCATGTTTGTTGCAGCACATCTGGTTCATCAGGGATCCAGTTCAAGTACCTCACGCTCTTGTGATCTTCATGTGTAGATTTTCCATCCATGGAAACCAAACTGTGATGATGGTAGTAATCATTCACACTTATCCAAATACAGAGGCAGGACATAATCGGGCACATGCTTTGTGGTGCCTCTGAGTCCCCCTGTTTCCATGTAATGAAAGAAGCATAAAAGACCAAAGACAGTGACTCAGGCAATGCGGAGATTAAAGTTGACCTGACCTAGAACTAAATGGAAATTTCCTGCAAAAATAATCATTTTTTCTGGGGAGTTTTAATTTCAGCAAAACACCACTGCCTGGCAGGAATATGTTTCATATGCAAAGTGTATTACCAGCTTTTGTGAGAAAAAAGCAATTTTACAGATGCACAGGTATGCTTAAGGAACAGATTCATTTGACACACCACATCCTCATCTTTCTTTGTCCACATTACACACATTACAGCTTTTTGGCACTGCAGTGAAAGAGACTCATGAGATTCATGAGAATTTTCTCTTAAAGTAAAACTTGTTGAAAGGAATTAAATGAAATAGTTTGTGATTGGCATTTGCTTTACGTGACAAATGTAAGGGCTTTAACTGAATAAAAACAAAATAAGTGACAAAAATTTTTCCATTCTTTGGAAAACTGGCCATTATTAGACCCTGTTTTTGAATTAATAGCTCAATATTTTCAAAGAAAAAAAATCTATCCATCTCCACAAAAATGTTGACAAAAATGTCTACCCATCTTTCATACAATGCTTTTTGCTGTCATTTCTTATGTTGCTTCATTCCATTTTTATAGCAGTATCTTTAAAATGAGCTAGATTGACTTAGCCTTGTACACTGGCCTGTGTCCTTTAGTCAGAGCATTATCTAATGCAGACTAATGATGACAGATTTCATTGCCAATGGATCTTTTAATGATTTGTTTCTCTTCCCAAAGTTTTTAGTAGTGCTAGCATTAATGAGGATACTTCCTGAGATTCCTTCACAAAGAAGATTTATATATAAAAGATTACAGCAACTATCAGGTTAGTGGTCTCTCTGCAGTACTGTTTCTTCTTATGTGTAGGAAATGATTCTCTGACCTGAGAGGAATAATTCTCTCATCCACTCCAACCTTGTTATCCAAGGATTACAGTTTTGGAGATGCAAAGATGCAAAAGCTGCATTCTGCCAGGCATAAAAATAAAATAGAAGAAAAGGAGACACAGTGTAGTTATCACACAACAGGAGCAGCATCAGTGAACAAAGGGACCACAATGATGCACGCCAGAGAGAAAAACAGACCAGTTATCAGCCACAGAATATTTAGGATATTTATGATAGAAAGACTAAAAGGAAAAGAATTAAATAGTCTTTATTAAATGAGGGGTTTCATGCTAAAATAAGCCAATTTGCTTCAATAAACCCTGAAATTCACTCTAGCTTTCATTGAAGACTTGATATAACTCAGATTTTACTTTTTAATCTATCTAAATTACTACCATTTATCCTCTGATGGAACTATAAAAAGATATAAAATTATGCCATCTAAAAATCACATGTAAATTAAATTATCCAGGTATGTGATATGGATAACTACTTCTCATAGGGTATCTAAATCTCTAACTGATTAACCTTAAAACCTAAATGAAATTACTAAGGTGGGATGCTTGTCTCCACATAAAATTAATGGAGAAAGTTAAGATCCTACATGAGCTGAAGTCTATTTTAGGTACTTTGATTTTGCCACAGAAATCAGATCGCTGACATGGAGTTTAAATCTAGTGAAGATGCGCACCATAGTCAGATACAGGAGTTGCTCCCAGGTCCTAAACTACAACCACAAATAAAATCAAGTTTCTCATTCATGACACAGGAAGATAAGGTTCTGTATGAGGCATTTTAGTTAGATGTATAAAATCAAGTGGTGTCAATGCCTCCCCAGAAGAAATCTTCTTTGTGACTCAACAGTTATTTTGTTTTTTATAGACCTGTTGTAAAGTTCAGTATTGCATGTTTTCCACTCAAACTAGAAAGCTACATGCGACGGACACTGGAAAACAAACATACACAAGTACATACTGTTCCTAACATCATATCCTACCGTGATACAACAATCATCGTTACACTTTAGTGCTACCTAAAAAGGAAAGAAGCACAGCAGTCAATGATACATGAAGAGCTGTTCTGCTGAGATCTGCATTTTTGCTGAACTTTGTCATGACCTTGAATGCAAATCAATCTGGGACGCATGTATCCTAAAGATTTATTGCTGTGGTTTGCTCCAATCTTTTCTTAATAAACTGAGTTTAAAAATAACTCAGACAGCTCATTAGTTATAGCACGATACATTTTCCCCTTAATTTGGGGAATGGCAAATGTCTTCATTATTCTGAAAGCAACATGTGCTGTGTAATACCTACCATACCACAAAAATCAGTCTAGTCCTCTATGCACCATCTGCTAGAAGAACAATAATCATCCTGTAAAGTGTTTATCTTCTGCATCCTGCTCACACTGTTTTCTGCCTTGTGACAGCCTTGACTGCAATACTGTTTGCTTAGTCCTGAGATTTATCATTCCTCTCCTCTGAGAATTATTTGGAGTTATTAATAAAATTAAAATAATCTCCTTTACCATATTTGGGTTGTCTACAATGTAACTGAAAGGAAACATTTTAGAGAGTTACCTCACTGGAAACTCCATAGCTAAGAAAATTCTTGTGGCATTAGCATCAAACGTTCTATGCAAAGGAATTGTTTTTCTTCAAGGAATTTTCCAGTAAATCACTATAAAAATAGCATTTCTCTTCATGTTTCCATTCTATAGTAGCATATTTTTTGCCAGCTTTTTTTTTAAAAGACATTATGTAACATAAAGACTATTTGTCTTCTTTTTTAATTCCCCATTTGTTCAATGCTTTATACCTAATCAGAGCCAATGATGGCTGTTTCATTTACATATTAGCCATAAATATGCATTTTTAGGGGTAGCATTAGACTCACTAAGCAGCACTAGAATTGTTTCCTCTATCACTGTGCTGTCTGTTTTCTTTGGAAACTGTAACTACACTGTTCATTATTCACTCTACTCCCTTACCCAACATTCTGTGGGCAGTAAAACAATCTTCAAACACAACATAGGTAAGAAGCAACGTATTTTACCTACCACCCCAGTTACAAGCCAGCTGGAAATCTAAGATGATCTTCACTTTTAGAAGGACAGGAATGAAAGGTAATAATTTCTTAAAAAAAAAACCCAAACCAAAAAACCCAACAAACCCCCAATTTAAAATGCTTCTCTCTTTTCTAAATCTCATGTCACTAAATCCCTACCTTATCTTCTAACTTAGATACAACAGTCCAACTCCATTTCAGTTCCACCTACCAAGCATATTTCAGTAAATCAGCTCAGGTATGAGGCCTGCATCAATCTCACCAGCCTCAAGCTGTGTATGGAGGTATGTTGTTCTCAGAGCTGGAAGGAAGCAGCCCCCCTGGAGGTGTCAGGGGTGGGCAGGGTGTGTGTGTGTTGGGGAATACATAGTCAATAGATCCACCTATGACTTACAGTCCTTCCTCAGTGGCTATTGGAGACAGTCAGCAGGAACACCAGTAAGCACAGGATACTAGTGGTACAACACTGTAAGACAGTTTAAGAGCAAATTGAACTATCCAGAAATTCATTTTTGAGAAAAAAAATCACCATATTTAGGCCTGTATAATGTTACCATGATAATGACATTATAATGAACTCAGATGCCAAGCTTAAAAAAATATGTTTGAGTCTATCAAAGAAAGCTTTTATAATCTCTAAATTAAATCTCTGCATACATATGAGATCTCTAAATCTAAAGACATGGAACAGCTATTGGCTGAAGACATTTGATGGGAGACCTGGTACACAAGCTCCTTCATTTTAGGCCTACAGTGGTGAAAAATTTGGACATAATCTCAGGTGAAAGTGAATTACTATATGGCTTACTCAGTAGGAAAAAAATAGCTCCAAATTTTGTTCTCCTGTAAGTAGACACATCTCAGAACAAAGAACTACGTATTATGTGAGCTGTCAGAAAGACAGTTATCAAATCACTGAAAAGTATTTTTTGTATAAATTTATTACTTAATCTTTAAATCCAAAGGACAAAATGAAAACAGTGAATATCAATACAACATGATTCTGTTTCTAAACTTTTTACTTTTATAACATTTAAAGTTTGGACAAAAAATAGCAAATAATGATAAGGGTTAACCATACTTAACCATCTGAGTCACAAAAACTGGCTGTAGACATGTGTCTAGTCTGTTAAAGCTGCAAACTAAAAGCAGATTAGTAGAAATCACCTTTAGAGTGGATTAAGCTAATGTGTTTTACTTTACATTTGTTATGCATACACACATATGGCTTATCTAACATGTAACTTGTTAAACATGGCAAAGCAGTGGTGTGTCATCTTCTGGACAAACTGTCCTGTTAATGTTTACTGTTTCCAAAACTATAATAGATGCATGAAAACTTAAGAAATTTGCTATATCTGAGGTCAAAATAAAATTATATATTCTGTCCTATGTCAGTCCTGACTCTGATGGCAGCTATTAGTTTTTTAGCAGTCATCTGATTATTAACTAATTTCCCTGATTGCATATTCCTGGGCAGGGATGTTGCCTCACTTGTGCCTTATTTCAGTCTTGCATGGTTTTAATGTTCATTTCCACTGAAAGCCTGACTAGAGAATTTATTTTGATTTGTTTCAGATCCATACAGAATAAGTGAACTGTCACAGTGAAGCTGAAACTTTACTAATCACTACTTCATGAAAAGCACTTGAAGATCTTGCCTCCATATAGTCAATTGGACAAAATACCTCTACCATATCATTATTCCCCATCCAACTCTTTAATTGATCCCAGCAATTAAGATTTGAGTCCCTTGGGCCCTGTTTTTCCCCTTCAGGATACAATAATTGCCAGTGATTTTAAATTAATTATTCAGTTCCGTCACTTCAGGAAAGACAGAGAGATCACACTTAGGCACAGTCACACATATGGAGCCCACTGGAGCTTCCATCAAGGAAATAATAAAATCATATTCAAGTATGTTAATAAATAAGACCCTAAGGAGTTAGCAAGAAGCATGTCAGTCAATCAGAGCAGTCTGAGGTAACGTACTCAAAGATGCTACCAGTAGGCAGAAGATATGTATATTTAACTAGGAATTGTGCAAAGAATGCCTTTGGGTCCTATTTATATTAATGGGAAATGGTGACATTCCTCATGAAGAAAATGGAATTTTTTGTTCTTTCAGGTAACTAAATCCATTTCACTTGCATGGACTTCTATCCAAAATATAAATTTCTTCATGTTTTTGACAAATGGCATCACAACATCTCTTTTTGTAGGCTTTATATCACTGCCAGAAATTAGCCACATTCTTTCACTTTTTTAACTGCCTCTGAGACTGGGTATTTGAGAACATAAAATAAAATGGCATCATCATGGAGCAAAATTTCATTTCCCTATTCTTATTCCTTTTACATATTTTACTTTGTACCAGTATTTCCATTGAAATTGTGGAAAAGGCCTAGCATATGGCTTTTTACTGTGAGATTTTTTTTGAATTAGGCATTAACACAAACTTGATCATTCAGGTATTTCATTGGTACAGCATATAGGGAAAAAACCCCATATTATTGTTTTAAATATTAAAGGTTTGCCTATTTCCTGCTCACAGGATAGGGGCTCTAGGGAAACAGAGAATGTGGACCTTAGTTTTAAGTTCCATTATAAATTATATTTCTTGCATCAAGGTGACTGAACTGCTCTCTGATGGCAGATTTTTATGCCTTACTTGCTGGAAGTTACTGTTCTAAAGTATTACCCTGTTGCTAATTTTTTAGGAAGAATATTTTTAATATAACTTTTCCACATACTACTACATCAAGACAGAGAAAACAAGAATCAAAGGCAGGATCTGAAAACAAAGGAAAGGGCACAAACCAAAAGTGGTTATGGCAATACAAAAGGGAGCAAAACCAAAATGTTGATAGTTGGCAACTTACTAGAGTGGGAGGGAAAAAAAAAAAGCAAGACCTGTAACAGAACATTTTACTCCACATTAACTTGATCTCTGAGAATCCCACTAAGAAAAGAAACTCTTAAATATTAAGTACGAGATTGGGTTTGGTTTTTTTTAAATCTGTTAAAAGAGCTGTTATTGCAGCAAACACTGATGACTAGCTGAACTCTCTCCTCAGATGGTCATGACCTTGTTTTTGTCAATATATTTATAATTTGTCTCAGAAAATGGGTAAATAATTTTGCAGGGAAATCTTCTTGGTTTTTGAAAATTATCAACTCCTACCTCCTCCTCCCCCTTTTTTTACTCACACTCACTTCTAGTTCCCATCTTTACATGTTTTTATAGTTGTACTCTGAAAAAAAAATGTGGAAGATAGGTGTATTGATCTTTCAGATCTTACCAGAAATGGCAAGTCCAGAGGTGTAAGGTTTAGCAGGCAGCTTAGCTCAGATGAAGATTTCAAAAAAATCTGTTCAAATAAACACAAGCAATGAGAGAACAAATTACTTATTACTCTTTGTACTTAATTTGAGCATCTTTGGTAGAACATGCCTCTAATCAATATATTGCACACGTATAATCGATTGAACTTGCCAGAATTAACACAAATATCTTTTGCCACTCTCTAAGAAGAGTTTAACTGTGAGACCACTTTACTGTAGACATTTTGCCCCGGGCTCATATTATCCTAATTTTAGATAAACACTGCTGCACATAAAGGAATCTGAACAATTTGTTCATACACAAAATGACTTTGTTGACTTAGCTAGGAGCTTGTCACCAACATTTAACAAAATTGCATGACTGTTTTTGAAAGCTGACAAAGACCATTTCTTTTTATATGCAAACTCTGGGTCTTCTTTTCAGAGTTATCCGAAAGCTGCACTTTTGCAGAATAAAACATTTTATTTGGCTCATCTTCCTTCAAACCTTATCAAAATCACTTATATTAGGACAGTAATGGATGATGTGCTCATATTTTACCACGTATTTTCATGACTTTAAGACACTCAAGGCTCCAGGAAAAAAAAAAAATAAATCTAAATATGATTAATGATACAGCAGATTCCTATAATAGTGGTAAAGTATGCAGCCATCTAAAACCACACAGGAACAGTTTTGTAATGATGAACTGCCACTTAACCAAGGAGATTAATTTCTTTAGAGCACTAACTCTGTGCCACATAGAATTCTCAGCATCACATACAAAACTCCTTTGATCCTAGCTGTAGTTAGTTATTACTCTGGGTACAATCTAGCCCCCCTGTAAACAAGCCCATCTCTTTTCAGACATGCCTACATGGTCACGATGCAAAGATGAATTACTTAGCTCAGGCTTCATACAGCCCTACATGGCTGCCAGATGAAAACTGGCTTGCATCCAAGTATCTTGAAAAATATGTGAAGCCACTTTGCAATTGTCTGTATTTGACTTTATAGACATATCTCAACTCCTTCTTTGTTGAGTTAAAGTGCCATCAAATTAATAGTTTCAAATTCTGCCACAAGCCTACCACCAGAGAATGCTGAGGAACTCCTTTTATTCAAACTTCACTCCATTAGATGTAATAATGTATTTAAAGGGATTTGAGGCTACCAACTCCTTGAGTTCAAAACCTACCACCTGCTAAGTAGTTTAGAGATTACACATGTGAGAAAATGTCTATATCTGTTTTAATGTTGTACTCCACATAATAGGAATAATACTACGCATCTTCCAAGGAGTTTACAGTTTCAAAACATGCTGAGAATACAAAATGCCAGGTAAATATGTAAAGAGTAACCAAATGATACTAAAAGGTATGCTATTGCTTTCTGTCCAGTCATCATCTGAGGACATGAGAAGATCCAACCTGTGAGCTTGAAAACTTTCAATTCAAAAAGCAACATATTTTCTGGAGAATAAATGGTAATGCATCCATAAGGGCCAAAATGATAACGCATACAGCAGTTATAGTATGCAAAACTGCAGCCGCAGATGTTTTCCATGCTCAAAGGCTGAATTTGGTTTAAATGTACATGAACAAGGTGATTTTCACAAGTCACAACAGGTTTTCCTAGTTCAGACTTTATTCCCCCAGTGGATATTAATGCAGACAAACCATTTCACATCTACATTTTCTACTGTCACAGTGAGGTACCTATACCTCTGGGTACTTGTGATCTTTCTCACGTTCATCATATAATGAGAGAAAAAGTAGCATAATATAGACAGCAATGAGAATAGTGCTTATGTCAAATATGAATAATGAAGGAATCTGAAATGCAAAATCATTTTAAATCATCTAACATGGGAGCTTCTCAACATGCTCTCAGAGAAGAGTAATGGCAGAAAAAAACCTGATAGACCAGGTTATAGCTGAATTACAGATGGGCAGATATCAGGATTACATGAAGGAAGTAGTGTGCAACTTCCTAACTGAAAACTGCAGTAAGTCATCAGAATGACTAATACAGCTCACATCATCCTGCTTGTCAATCTCTTCCCAGAGGCACTTCAGATATAGGCAGGCTGCAACGTGAATAAGTCTTTCTGCCAGCTTCCTGCTACCTCTTACAGAGGATGGCAGCCCCCATTGCACAACCACACATATCTTGCCATGGGATCAACATCCATATGATCTTGTGATGGAGGACACCTGCATTATAATCACTCAACAAATGACAGTCCATAGGACTCTATGAAGCCTGTCTTAGTCAAAAAAAAAAAAAAAAAAAAAAAAAAAATTATTAAACTTCTTTCTTGAAGGTATTATCACTTAACTACTAGCTGCTTAGCATCAGCTCACTACCAGCTATAATATTTTAAGATATGATTGCTGGTAACATGGTAAAATAAGAAGAAAGCCACGTGCAAGCTGTCTACAGGCATCCTACAGACAAAAGGAAACTGGTTCCTGAACAGGTCTCAAGCATTATTATATTTATAGGTATTATAAAGGCAGAGGTTACTGCAGTGGAACTCTTCAACTAGCAAAAAGCCACAAGTTGAGTAACTAATTGCTTTTAATGCAATACAAATACAATGCAACACATACTACTACCAAAAAGCATTAGCCCAACTTGTGTGGAAAATTCCTTGGGATATCATTACAACCCATGTGTTTGAATTCAATGACAAATGAACTAGCATCTGAAGTAAATCTGATCAACAGAACTTTAAGATAAGTACTAATTACCAGACACGTCATACTCTCATGGACAGTACAAGCTGTGCCCAACTAGAGAAGACACTTTGGATTTAAATATTTTTTACTATTTTTGGGGGGTTAGTATTTGGAATTGTTGGACATAACTGGCAGCTGAAGAACAAGAAAAAAGAATTTAGTAACATCACAAGGAACTTTCAGATTCATAAATTGAGACAGCAGCAAGTGATTTAGCACAGGTTTTAGGACTGAAGATATCTTTTTATATTTACATTACTCCATTAGTTTCCAGAAAAATATGTAAGGAACATCTGGTAGGAGCATAAAGGACTGTAGTGCTTTCTAAGGAGTCAGAGTTTATGTAACAAATCACTACATTACTTCCATGAGGCATATAATCAGAAAGCATGGATTAAGCTTCACCCTCACACTGAATGGAAAATGTCTACAGACCTCAAGAAGAAGGAGGATCAGTAGGCCTCTGTGAATTAGAAAGACCAGGCAGCATCATTACATTAGCTAACTAAGAGAAAATTTGTCTGGAAACATGAACGCTAAGGAGATTTGGAAGTCATAAAGGGAAGTGCTCTAACTCATGCTAGATTTAAAACTCCAGATTCATCCAATTTGCAGTAGTCCATAATGCCAGACATACATGTCACCAGTTGAATAAACTGATGTGGCTGTTAGACACAAACCAGTAACTTATAAAGACTGCAGATTCAATCAAAGAGACACCAAACAGGCAGTCACATAACTTGAGTGTTGACCATTGCGGAGACCCTCAAGACACGCTGTCCCTATTTGTTGGTATTATGATTCACATTCATCTTTTGTAGCATTTTTAAATCTAAATATTGGCTTTTATATCACACTTAGAATGTATGGATATACACAGCCATTAAAGGGGAACTTTTATTAAAAACTTTACAGTTTTGTCTTTCGAGTGAATTGCATTATCCCACTACTTATGGCAATGATTGAATTTAAACCCTGAGCTTAATTTGTAGCCAATTGCACCAATATTAAGAGTGATCATGGTAAGGCTGACTGCTCTTACTATTTTGAGAACTCAAGATAAGTAACTACTAGGTCTTCTTTCAGAAATGTTTGAAAAGCATTTTCATGTTCAATGAAAATTCAATATCATATTGTATAGCAATATCATTCATAGAACATAACAATATAATATAACAGCTTAATAGTACCATACAACATAAGCTTTCGCCTAAGTATTCTGAACATCACAAAATCTTTTAAACCCCTCTTCTCAACTTCTCTGCACTTTAAAAATCTCTGAGGAATACAGATATTCAAAAACATAATTATCCTAGACAATTATGGAAATGATGTTAGGACTATGGAAGCATGACATTTCCATTCATATCTTCCATTTTCTTGTTTCATAGAAGGAAAAACATGTTTCATTTTCACACTGAATGTACTGTCTACACTATATGCTTCATTCATTAGTTCTCAGAAGAATATTTTCATGTCTGTTAAACAGCTTTTCTGGGCCAGTTTTACAGCTGGATGTCAGAAAGAAACAATAAAAAGACATGTTCTCACTGGATTATTATCGAAGTTGATCATGTGTTCAAGACTTAAAAGGTTATAAATGATGTGATTTTTTGCAATGACAAATAATATATGGCTCCTGTATGTTCAGCTTGTCAAATCTTTTCAAAGATCAAATGTGATCCATCATTCTTTTCTCAAAAATGTATTCTTCCGCAACGTCCAAAGAAGATTAGCTATTCTCTTTGTATGTCAGTTTGTCTCAGACTGCTATTCTCTTGAGTGTCTTCTTCCTTTTTTATGATTCACCATAAAATTATGTTTGGAAAGTACTGGAAATGTTACTATAATTTAGATAATAATTTCAATGAAAATTCCTCATTATAAGTTTTATGTTATTACCTGAAATTACAGGTTCAAAGCAGGAAATCATCTAGTTTGCAAAAAGTCTGTTATGCATCTTATACCAGCTTCCCATCATTCAACGGCTTTTAAGATGCTGGTGATGTGTGAAATTATACACACAAGTTCACTAAAAATATCTGTCAACATCAAAAAAACCTCAGCTGTACCAGAAACCAATGTAGGGATCCAACTGAGTAAAATAGTCTTATGTTTAGCTAAAATGACTGCAAAAGAACAATTTTGCGAACCTTATTTACTGCTTTAAACTGTACTAACAGAATCCAGTATTTATTAACTACCTTATATTTCTTCACCATAAAACTTGCTAGCATACATCCTCCTTCCTGCACAATGTCTGTCTTTGCTTTATGGATTCCATACACTCATCTCTGTAGTATGTGCAATATAAGAAAGAAATAAATATACATGATTCAGGACAAACTACTGTTTCCTGTTGCATTCTACCAGTGCCCAGGAAGTACTTCCCTTACACTGCAGAAAACTCCCTTACACTAGACACGTGAAAAAAAGGTAGCAATACCACTCCACTGCTCCAATCCTGCAAAATAAACATCCCACTTTTGGAAATCCAGAACCAGGGATTGAATAAAAGATAATTATTAAAGAAACTGAGGACTCAGGCACACAATTAAGTTGCCACAACTCAACAACCAGCCATGCACCAACTGAGCACAGTAAGTCTATGTATACCCCTGGTCACCACATTTAAAAGAATTACATGTTCAGTAGAATTTAGTGCAGAACGAGACAATGACAAATGGGAATCCTGCAGATGAGTACCAGATGACAAGGCAGGCTGAGAAAGTGGAAAGCTGAGGTCTTGGAAAAAACCTTGCAACCCATGGAAAAATAGCAATTCTATAGAGCCGGAATTGTTAAATTAATGCTCCTTTCAATTAATGTGAATTAATAACTTCATACTGAAAAGTGCCACAACACAGAGTCAACTATCATCTTATATCCATCTATAAATATGACAGATGCCAACACAGCATACACATGAGCTCTGACACAACTTGCTGATATATGTTTGCTTTTAGAAAGGCCATTCATTTATTTACACAGGAGACCACCATTCAGGTTTTACAAATATAAGAGATGTTTTTCAAATCAGCCTAATGATTTGTTTACCCCAGAGAGGAAAAATTTTGGCCTCAGTGGTAAATAATAGTCTATCAAGTTGCCCAATTTTCTTTGCATTTAGCAGAGAAAGAGGAATTAATCCAAAGTCATAGTTCTAGTCCTCTGTATAAAAAATTTATTACACATATTCAAGCCGTCCATGATGGGCTTCAGAGAAAGTAATGATGCACACACAACTACATACATATAAAATTCAAAACTAACACTGATTTTTCTATTTGCTAGACCTTGAGACAAGTGGAAATTAAATTAGTACCTGAATATATCTAGCCACACAAATATATAGGTGCAAATATCACCCTGTAAGGTTATAGATGACAAAAATGCTATTTTTAAAAATGGTTATGACAGCAAAAAGTAAAGTTACCTAAGAGACCTTAAGAACAGGGACAAAGCCTCTAGAATAAGAAATCCATTATAAAAGTTAGTCTTACAAGCATATCTGAGAAAGAAAATTGCAGTTCTAAGCCTCACTCTCAGTGGACAGAGGATTTATAGTAGCATCATAAAGCACATGGTCAGCCACTGCCTTTTGTTAATCCTATATACCAACCTCTCTTAACATGATCCTTCCAGAGGGTAATTCAAGAGTGCAATACCAAGGTGGGAAGAAAATATTAAGTTAGCTTGTAGTAGTATTGTAATTCAGTTTTCTCACAATAGATTCCAGTTTGGTTTACCACTATTTATCTGCATTTATTCATAAATAATAGAATGGAAATATATGCATGCTCGATCTTATATTACAAAGAGCTTGTACTGAGAAGCAAACAAATTTTGTTAATGTCATGTCTGAACATCAAGCATGGAACTAGATTATTTATTTTTTAAATCATAACACAGATGTAGGAAATAAGACTTTAGCAAGATATAAATAATCACCCATCAGTTGTCAGACACATTGAGACTGTGTCAACTGTCTGAAATATCCTTACCAGTACTCTGCTGGATTTAAAATCAAAGTGTTCAAAAAACTTTCCGTGGGAAACTTCCAGATGTGAGGAAACTTCTTAGAAAAAATCTTGAAGCAGAGACAGAAGATGACCACGCCAGCAGAAGCACTGTGCCAGATGCACAAAGAGAATGAACACTTAATTTTCAGTGTAGTTCCCAAACCTGAAAATTAGATCTTGTAATATCCCCCTGCTCATATACCACTTTTCCCTGAGGCACTTAAAGCTCTGAGTACAGAAACAGGAAGTGCTGCTTCTCTTTTACTTTGCATAATTCAGACACTCTTTCTTTTACATAGAAGACAGTAAGGTTTAATACATCTTTTGATGGAGGAAATATGCATCTATCTCATTAAAAGAGCCTTGATCACCAGGCTATAGTCTAGTCTGGAATGAGGCGCTCTCCTATGAAAATTGTTTCTCAATATACAGAATAATTACAGTATAAATCAAAAAGACAGAAAGACCTCTACAGGCTGGTAGATGAGCACTCAATAGGGAATGAGACCTGAATTCAGATCTCTGCAATGGCTAATATTTATTGTACATTCTATCCCAAGAATTTTTTACTGACAGATCCATAATAAGCTCTTTACTTTAACACATGCTTACAGAACTAATCAGAGATTCATTTGGGGGTAAAACTATGACAATTTAAACAAAAACTGGGATTCAGTTTTACCTAACTATAACCATTAAGCATCTATATACCTCCAAATCAGCCCACCTATTTTACATTCCTGTCTCAGGGTGGAGGGACTTATTTATCTACAAGCACAGAAAAAATCTAATGACTTGTTAAACACTGATGGCTAATTTGCAGATCATTAAAATACAGCAAGAACCCTACTCAGTGAAGAACAGTACAATGTTCAGGTTCTCAAGACTGAGTAGAACTACACTTCAGTTTTGAAAATCAGCAATAGTGACTAATTCCTCCTTCATTTCAATGCTAACACTTGGTGAAGAACGACACAGGTTTACATTTAGCTTGTATCCAAAGTAGCCTTGTCAGTAAGAGTCTTTTGACTTAAACAGGCTTTGGACAAGAAATGCAATAACAGAAAAAAACATATTCATAGGTCAATGCCAACTACTTGACCAGCTTCTTATGTAATTATTTTATGATTAAAATGCTGAGATCTGGTGCTTAGATAATGTTAATGAGCCTGAATATATAATGTACAATGAGTCAGAAAAAGAAATGCAATGTGCGTAATCTGTCATTCTCAAATGTTTAGGACTCAGTGCTCCATTCAGAAATCTCTCCAATGTTTTAGTTTATTAAATTAAGTATAATGAAACAATTGGAAATCTGTTATGTCCTATTAAACATAATTATCAGGAAATGTTAAAATTAAGTACAGTAATTACTTGAAATTTTGTGATTGTTTATTTGCCTATTTGAAATTACTTTCAAGAAAATATTAAGTGCAAGTGAAAGACAGATTGTCTCCTGGAGATGTAGCTCACTTTAAATGCCCGTGTCTTCATTCAAGCTACCAAAAAGCACAGACACACTGGTTTCATGACAAAGTGATGGGCATTTTTTTCTTCTATTTCTAAATAGCATTTGAAACAATATCCTGAAAAAGATATTAAAAACTGTATTTGAAATCTTCAGAAGAACTTAAGAGTGTTGTATATGTAGCTTCTGAAGGGATTTACATTGGACACTTCACTCTTTTTCGAGTCCCTTAAATATTTGAGTCTATCTCTAAAACATTTCTATCACTAGAGCCACAGGAAGAGATCTTTTTAAGCTGTAAAGCACTTGCATTCTTAAAAAGACATGATTGTGTGTTATTTCCCAAATCTGTGCACAATCATAGTAGGTGTTAGAATATGATTTCCACCATATTAGCTGACAATATTTGGTATTTCTAGTGCTAAAATAGTTTAATATATTACTGCAAATAGACAGTTTTCAAAGCACTAATAAATAATATTGCATATCCCTTAATGGCTGAGCACAGAGAACAGCATGGCGCATACAGATTAAAAAGACATGAAACAGACTGTGAGCATGAGCTTAAAGTAGATATGATCAAGTCACATTTTAACTATATCTTTGAGAAACAGAGCTCCTTTGGTCTTCCATTGTATGGCTGATTTTCCGATCTTTGAAATATTTATATAGGTGCTTTCCATTATTTGCATAACATTTAAATGTTTAATTGTAAGAAATAAAGTTTTGCAAACTTTGCTTTGAGATCACTAATTAAAGTACTGAACTGCATTCCAGTAACAGTAGGAATCCAACAATAAAAAACAGTGCTACTCCTTAATATCTATCCACATGTCCTCCATGACACTTGATCCATGCCTACATAGTTCCTGATCACAGAATCACAGAACAGTTGAGGTCCAAAGGGACCTCTGGATATATTCTAACCCAACCCTCTTTTTCAAGCAGGGTCACCCAGAGCAGGTTGCCCAAGACAGTGTTCAAGCAAATTTTGAGTATCTCCAAGGATGATGACCCCACAACCATCCTGGACAACTGGTCCCAGTGTTCAACAGCCTCATAGTAAAAAAGTATTTTCTTATGTTCAGATGGAATTTCTTGTGTTTCAGTTTGTGCCCACTGACACTTGTTCTGTCACTAGGCACCATGGAGAAGAGTCTGTCTCTATTGTCTTTACTTCCTCCCACCAGGTATTTATTCACATTGAAAGGATCCCTCCTGAGCCTTCTCTTCTCCACATTAAACACTCCCAAGTCTCTCAGACTGTTCCTGTATGACAGATGGTCCAGTCCCTTCACCATCTTTGTGGTCTTTACTTGACTCACTTCAGTATTTTTATGTTTCCCTTTTACTGGGGATCCCAGAACTAGACCCAGAACTCCAGATGTGGCTTCACCTAGGAAGAGTAGGGCTGAGTAAAGGGGAAGGAGCACCTCACTTGACCTGCTGGTAACGCTCTTCCTAATGCAGCCCAAGAGGCTGTTTGAGTGGTTTGCAGTAAGAGTGTATTGCAAGTTCATGGTCAACTTCTTGTCCACCACTACCTTCTCTGCAAAGCTGATTTCCAGACAGTTACCAACCTGTACTAGCACAGGGGGTTGTTCCTCCCCAGATGAAGGACTTTGTATTACCCTTTGTTGAACTTTATGAGAGTCCTCTGTCCATTTATCCAGCCTGTCAAGGTACCTCTGCATAGCAACATAACCCCCTCTGGTCAACCAACCACTCCTCCCACTTTTGCATTGTCTGAAATGGTAGAAAACATTGGCAATGATTCTACTACCTCTCACTACCTCTGTTTTGAAACATTTTTTTGCTTCCTCAGACAACTAAAGAATTTTTTTCAATTACGTCATATGTCAGAAGACTCTGTGTGTTTCTATTCTGATACAATAATGTAAAAATAATAAGAACTGTGTATGGTTACTAACTAATTTGGAGTGTTATTAAGTGACTTTGGGAAGTGTGTATTGTAACTGCACTAGACTGTACACACAGTAAAAAAGATGTGTATGTGTATTATTAAAAATCTTTCTACAAAGAGGCTATCAAGAAATAGAAAAATGTACAAAAGTTTCAGGCCTGCACAAAGCATTATAATTCTAATGAGTTTTTGCACCATTTATAGAAACCTCGGAAAAATTAAGCACAGCAGGGGTCTGTGTTGTCATTAGCTACATGACCAGGATACTACACAGTAGCAGTAATGCCACTAGCTTTGAAGTAACCACATTGTTACAGCAAAATACTGTCTGGTATTTTCCCCTGTTACTCCATAAATGACATTTGTATGCTGTAGCTACTCTAATAACCTATTCTCAAAAGGTGAAAACACTAAGCAGATGTTGGGTCAAAATGAATTGTATATATATGGCATAGACTTCAGACAGGCAAATTAGAGCTTTAAAGTCATTTTCTCCTACTAATATTACTATACTATAAAGTAAATGCACAGCATTAAAAAACAACAACAAAACCAAAACCAATAAAACCTTCCAAACCCACCCAAAACCCAAAACAAAAACAAAACATGAACCAAAATATAATAGCTGCATATCTAGAAACAGATATGAAATTGCATTCTTGGAATCATAACTACAAATTCTGAAGGTGCTTCTATAGAGCATACTTTTTATACAGAAAGGTGTTCACACTAATTTGTGGATTGGTTGCAGGCAGTTTTTTGTGCACACTGCTTCAGCTATGTTCTTTAACTGTGTCAAGCCAGACAAAGGGTAGAGTCTTGTGTTTTTTTTCCTGAATGGACATATGAATACAGTGCATTTACTGCAAATGTTCCTGCTTGCTAGGAGAAAACTTGGTATCACCACCTGTCTACAAATGTCATTCAGATTTACTTAATGGTGAGAGTTTCTGAAGAATGTGCCAAGTCTTACTAAAACATTAGATATGGTCTCAAGAAGCAAAATGCCTCTGGTGCCAAACTTTGGGGAATCTGATTTTAACACTTTATTATGGCTGTTGCTCTTCGAAATGTATTTATAGTTACAAAAAAAAAAAAAATTTAAGATGCACTTTGATTCAAATACTGCTGTATAACCACAGCCTGTCTTAAAATGCTTTCCATGTTCTTGGAGATCTCAAAACACCATGCATTGCTTAGAAAATTTTCTGACCCAAAAGACACATGCCACTAAATAAGATGAAGCTCCTAAAAAGGAGAGGAGGAAAACAGTATTTCTGAACACCACTGTAAATTTTGAACCCCCGCCTGGATATGCATTTTATAATGCTAAAAACTGCAATTCACATTTGTAAGTTATATTTCTGTTGCTCCCATTATCAACAATTGCACTATTGCTTCAGGTCATATTTCTTTCTTTACAAAAGCAGAATTCTGTAGCTGCTGCATTAGTCATACTGACAGGACTAGTTACCTAGAAGCAAATTTGTGTAGGGATAAAGCACCTTGCTGACAAAAGACTTAAGTTTGGGTCATCTGTATGACAACTAGGTTGTGACAGGCAAAGTCACTCTTGTTCTTTTTTACTCTCCTCCACCTTCTGTGCATTGTCTATTTAGGCTCCAAACTTCTTGAAATCAGGACCGTTTTTCTTCATATCTGTCTTCATACCAGGGAAGCCGAAAAGGGAATCCTAACCTAGGGTATGATCTTTGGATACTATATTCATCTAAGAATCACCAATAACACAAAATACTAAAAATAAAGTAGAAGGCTTTGATTAGTGAACTTCCTGTAAAGTTCTTGTATTAGGTCCAGAGAGAGAGTAAAAATTTTGCAAATATTACTAAGGCATGAAATAACTTATATGCACACAATGCTTTTATAAATGAATAGTGTACACCAAAGCTCTTTTGAGGGAAATAAAAGAGCACATGGGTATAGCTGACATCTTTCATGGGAGCAGTTGTATGACTCTGCATGTTAAGAGAGGTTGATTATTACTTCCTCAATTAATATGACTATGGTTGCAGATAACAGAATGGAATTGAGTCATAGAATCATTTAGGTTGGAAAAGACCTTTAAGATCATCAAGTCCAACCATTAACCTAGCACTGCCAAGTCCACCACTAACCATGTCCCTAAGTATCACATCTACATGTCTTTTAAATACCTCCAGGGATAGTGACTCAACCACTTCCCTGGGCAAATCTGAATAAATAAAATAAAAAATGTGAAGAATTAAATGGATTTAATACCCAAAGAGCAATTTTAACACAAAATTAAAGCACTTTTCAAAAAGAAAAGAAAAAAAAAAAATGCAACCAGTTAGGTCCAATCCCTCTCCCTCTCCCTGCAAAGGAAAAGCTGCCATTTGGCAACAATAACAATTCACAGCAGCGTTGACTTTGCTTTTGGCTATTTTTAAGGTTTGGAACTGACACTTCAACAAGGTGATAAATAGGAAAGTTAAAAGTATTCCACAATCAGTTACTCTAACGGAAAAAGAAAGCAGAGTGTAGGGAAAACCCTCCACTGATGTTTTTCCAAGTAGCATAAAGCCATTGACACAGACAATCATATTGTACATGTTATGTAATTTACATGGAAACTCTGCATATAGTCAGCCAAATTTCGAACTACCTACTCAACATATATCCAATGGTTATCTATCCAAATAAGGAGTCAAATATATGAAAGGACCTCAAAATATGTTAAGTTCCTTACAAATGTTATAAAGCACCCTTAAGAAAGATACTGCAGTCATGTTTTTTTCTGCACAATTAAATTACTTATAAATATATTTGTACTTAGAAATATAATAAGACCTTTCATGTGTTTCAGTTTGAATATAATCCAAAATATTTAAGTAATGTATATGTAAGTTCTTCAATGGCTGTGGTGTCCACTTAGGCTAAATAAATTCTCATTTTCTATTTTTCCTTCCTGTTCTAGCCCCTCAGAATCTTTTGTGGATTTTTCTCCTGACTTACACAGCTTTTCCACTTCTCTCTAGAAGCTGTATGGCATTATAGCTGACATTTTAGAAAGAGGAGGTCTCACCAGATAACAGGCAGTTGTTGCTAAAAGTGGCAGACATTCCCCCACCCTAATCTCTGTTAGATTGGATCAGCCACCTTATGAAATTTCACCTTAAAAGGACAATTACTCCTTTGATGCAATAAAGTTGAGCCCTTAATCCATACCACATCACTTCAGGAACCCAATTATGTTGAACTGTTCGATGAACTGTGATCCTAGTCTTTCTTCATTATAACTCCTTCTCAGCTAATTTATAGTGAAATATTTGGACAGATTGTTACAATTATCTACCTTCTACTGAATATCAGGAGTTTTGTCTGCTGCTCTGTGAATGATTCCTTACATCCATAGCTCTTTACATTGCAAGTTTTACCTGTACACTTGCAAAAGTAGTCCTTCAACTTTTTTAATATTCTGCCTATAATTGTAACTAAATCACTTGCTCTTATTTTTAACCATGGTTTTCATTTCAATTCTGAGAATTAATTCTTGATTCAGTAAGCTATATAAGCACAAGCTTAATCATAAGCATCTACACTCACAGATTTGGAGCCTTTTTGTTTACCATTAAGCCTCAAGCAGCAACAAGTGAAAAATAACAAATTTACTCCACAATAAAACTAATGTATTCCAAGCAGTCTCAGAAGCCAAAACACCACTTTACTGCTTTTAGAAGAAAAAAAATATTTAACTATCAAACTGAAAGAATAAATAGTTTTATCCTGTCTTAGCCCACATATGATTTTCTTGCATTAATGTTGCATTACCATATTTACCACAATACTCGAGTCACCAGGCCATTTCATCTCACTTTAATGGGTGTGACAATATCTGCATTTGTCTCAGTCTTGGACTTTTCTTGTTTGACTTGACTGTCAGTGGTAGCCGAAAGACAAAACAGTATACCTTTAACAAAGTAGCATTATTTATGGACACATCTATGAGCTATTCTTGAATACTGAAGAAGAAAAAGTACCTTAATTGTCCTGGCTCATATTGTTCTAGGGAGAACTGTTGCTGGTCCATCAACAAAATAAATCTTTTGATATAACTTAAGTCAAGAGTGTTCAGTGAATAACCACTGCCATCTACTTATCTTTTCAAAATATTTTGTGATTTTTTCATGTTATTGAGATCACACTAAGCAGCAATGCAGTGAAGAAGTTAATGGAGAATTTCTTTTTGTTTCCCTATATGGTCTTGGCATGAAAATTTCATAATAGGAAAATCTGTAATAATCCTTTCTCTGGATCATCAGAAGCCAGGGTGAGTAGTTCTAACAAACTCTACTGCAGCAGCAATACTTCTATACTGTTAAGTATCCTACTCGCTTCAGTGATTTGTGTCAAAACAGGACTGTGTTTCTCACTTGAATAAATAACTGGGGAAAAGACAGGAGATAGAAATTAAGAATAATTGATAATCTTCTCAGTGGAGAGAAGTCACGATTGGAAACCTGAAGGGGTCTATGTGGTTCAGCATATTTATTAATGAATATTCATTAATTAATTCACACTCAAAATGGCAGTGAATAGTGTGTTCACAAAGTAGCCAATGATACAAAGTTATTCAAGATAGTCAAGACAAAGAATAATTGCAACAAGCTGTGCATCTTCCTTTACAGTAACTGGCTGTCTTGGCAATAAAGTGACAGATAAAATTCAGTATATAAAGTGATACAAAATGCTGTGCTAATACCATAAGCACATCATTGCCTGGATGTAAACCTACTGACAGCTGAATGGACTCATTGTTTTCTGCCTCAAAGCAGCTCAGGAGACGACGTCACAAAATCTGTTATCTAATGTTTTAAGAATAGGAGAATACACTTTCAGAGTTGCATATCACTTTATTAGGTCAGAAGGACACTACTAAGCCTGCTTGCTTGCTGTCCTGAATTGTGCAACACAGAAAATCCACTCAAAAATTTCAAAGAGGCTTTGTGTTGAAGATACATAAGAAAAAAAAATAAATAATTAAGAACAAAGTAGAACCAAATGGACTAAATTAATTATAGTGTTTTCTAATTAAGGCTGGTTGTATACAGCAACCATATGTTACAGATACTGTAATGTATCAGCAACCAGTATGTGTAGGTTTTATCTATATTCAAAGAAGAAAAGCTTGAGAAGCGTGGTCAGCAGTTACCACTGTCACAAGCAAGTTAAAACTGAAGCAAAATACAGTCAGGGTACATGTGCATGCTACATAGGGTTTTTGTGATAGAGAAAAAGAAAATGTTTTTCATTGTTAAATGAAAATGGGGTTAACTGACTACACTCTGAAATAGCATAATTAGAGGACTACAAACTACACTTATCAAAAAAGAGAAATCCAACTCAATACAGTACATTTTTAACAACTAATTATGAGTAATTTTCTCACTATATAGGGTTCCATTTATTGAGCGTATACAGAGTGCTGGAAACTGCTTCTGTACAAATTAGATTGTCTCTATGTTTTACATTAATTCATGAAAAAATTCTGTATACTGTGTTCTAGTATTTATTATTCTTAGTTCTTAATACATGCTATGCACCATTACTTACCAATTAAAATCTGAACATATGTAAGCAGCTTTCAATGTAAAAAAATTCAAGTCTTATTTTGAAATTCATGTGCTCTTTCAATATGTATATTTGAACATGATCGGGTGATTATGCTTGTCTAGCACAATCTGACTTGATAAACTTGGGCTATTTACTCTCTATCCTTTTTCTAGGTTCTGACATGACGAGGATAGCAGAGAAAATGATTTACAAATTCTGTGATCTCCTCTCCTTTCTGCTTAACACTCCAGTAGTTAGAACAACATTCCTCCAGTACTCTGTGAACAGCATTAGTCAAGACAAAGTCAAGATTCCCACAGTATAATCATCAATTTGTTTCTCAAAACTGACTTAGCAAAATAAGCTGAAATATTGATTTAAAACAAGTACATAAATAAATTAAGGTTTTAAGTAGCTTTTAAATCACTTTTAAAGAGTGTTGGTAACAGACTTTCCTGTTCTCAAATCCAGAATCTAGTCACTTCCAATAAAAGCATAATACAATCAGAATCTTACATTCATGAATTTAGAATCAAGTAACCATTTCATTTTTCCATTGCAAACTTCTTTACTTTCATTGACACATCTCTGAACACACGCTGAGCTATATCAAGAACAGAGATCTAAACCACAGTCACGGTAGTAGATTTGGGTTACCTCATCTTTCTTACTCTTTTCTAGCTGCTTCTGCTGGACATGACTTGGCTTTCCCACAGCTGCAAAAAGCATGTTGTAGAAGGACTGAGGAACTAGAGAAAGTGGTTAAAACAGAAGAAAACATGGATGGGATAAATCAGTGGCTAGCAAAGCAAAATGGTGACTAAAGCAATTAGATAACTTCATGGCAAACCACTCACTAAGTTTAGGATGGAAGAAAGTATGAAGTTCAGTATAGGTGTGCATACACATTGCTTGAGTCACAAAGTGATGAATTGTGGGAATGACAAAAGTATGAGAATACAGCGGCTGGGAGAAAACTCTTTCCCTAGCTGTATACTTCATTAACTCTCTTTACTCCAATGGTTCTACTCCCTTGTGGCTGTGATGCATCAAGGCAATAGTGAGTCAGTGATGAGCTAGGAGACAAAGATTGTTTGAAGACCAGGCACAAAAACAAGCACAGGGGAATAAGCAGAGTTTTCTGATGAACCAGACAAACTAGGACTAGTAACAAAGTGAAATAGCTCTGCTTTGTTTACTAGAAAGATCTTCTGGAGACACCCCTTTCCAAAGCAGTAGACAGTTTACAGTTTATTACTTAGATGTGCATTACTCTGCTTGCACTGACAATCATTTTCATCTGCTGTTTTATTATTCATTGCTTCTACTATGTTACCATAATTTCTTCGTGGACTATCAAGCAGGACAGAACTGGCTAAGAGGTGCAGTATTACCTAGCTTTGCTGGGTTTATGGGGAGGCAACAGTGTGATTTGGAGATGATATGCATGTCCAGATCCTAGTGTATTGCTCCAAATACTCACAGAGAAAAACACTCACACAGAAATCTATAGATTACAGAAGCAGAGAAGTCAATAACCACTAAATGATAGCTGAAATGTGGCTCATTTTCAAGACCTGCAATGTCTGCTGTACAGACTCTGAAGTGTATTCTTGTCATGGTTTAACCCCAGCCAGCAAATAAGCACCATGCAGCTTCTTACCCACTCCCCGCCCCTCACCCAGTGGTATGGGGGAGAAAAATCAGGAAAAGAAGTAAAACTTGTGGGTTGAGATAAGAACGGTTTAACAGAACAGAAAAGAAGAACCTAATAATGATAATGATAACACTAATAAAATGACAACAGTAATAATACAAGGATTGGAATATACAAATGATGCATAGTGCAACTCCTCACCACATGCCGATCGACGCCCAGTTAGTACTGAGCAGCAATCCCCCCACCCCCATTCCCCCCAGTTTATATACTGGACATGACGTCACATGGTATGGAATACCCCTTTGGCCAGTTTGGGTCAGCTGTCCTGGCTGTGTTCCCTCCCAACTTCTTGTGCCCCTCCAGCCTTCTTGCTGGCTGGGCATGAGGAGCTGAAAAATCCTTGACTTAGTCTAAACACTACTTGGCAACAACTGAAAACATCAGTGTTATCAACATTCTTCACATGCTGAACTCAAAACACAGCACTGTACCAGCTACTAGGAAGACCGTTAACTCTATCCCAGCTGAAACCAGGACAATTCTAAAATAAAGGGATGCTGCCTTTCAGTGCAATCTGTGAATAATGTGTGACATATATTGAACCTATTGATATATAAGGATCTTGTGAAGAAAGAGGATTGTTTGTACCGAAGTACCTAGACATATATATTGTTGAAAACTTACAATATGTAACAGCAACAAAACTGGGAGGTGTCTCTAAATAAAATAGTAGACTTACTGTCTAATAACTTTGATTTTGAGACTTATGTTACTCTATAACCTATTATTATTTTGAATTACAGTATATATTGTCAGAAACAGGCATTTCAAAAGTACACTTTCACTAGTGCTAGTACTATCTTTCAGAAAGCTCACTGGCAAAACTTTAATGCTTTTTGGAGTAGTAGTATAACAGCAGTTCTGAGATAAACCCTATTTTCACACCTCTCTTTTTAATTTCTTTCATTAGTATTGTTTCTTCATTTTCTTTTGGCTTAAACTGAAGCATTCACTGATGAAATGTATTCATTGTATTTAGAAGTCTCACAGTTAATTTATCAATGAAAATGATCCAGGAATCATAGCAGGTAACATTTAAAGCTTTTATTTTGTCCTTAACTGTGCCTGAAGGCAGAAATCAACTTGACAGATCTACATGCAATCATTTCTTGAAGGTTTCCAAAGTGGAAATTCCAAAGCCTTATAGGCAATTTTTTCCAGTTCATTGTTTTATTCACCCTTAGCAAGTTTCCAATAATATGTAGCAGAAAACTTCCTTGCTGCAATCTGAACCCTTTAATTTTTGCCCAGTCTTACCTAACTATGATGAACAATTCCCTTCAATTTTGCTGCTGCCTTTTATGTATTTGTAAAAATAGTGTTCTCCCAGAGTCTTTTTCTCTTTCAGACAAATGACCCCAGTTTACTGTTTTTCCTTCTAGAAAGAACTCTGATAATTCTGCTCCTATTTCATTCAAACAAATTCTTCAGTTTTCAAGGTGTACTATATTGGTGTAGTATATTCTATATCACTGGCCAGTTTGGAGAGAGGTTATATATCTCATCATATGAAATTCAGCTGATGTCTAATATTGTGAAATAAAATCTAAAGTACTGTGCATACCACAGGTCTCCCAATGCTCAAAGTAATCCTACAGGTTTTCAGTGACCAGATGGCACTGATAAAATCATAAACTAAAAGCCCTTTTTCTTACATCAAAACAGAGGTGTCATGATTCAATAAGAAATACCAATTACAGTAGCTTAGATATCAATATATTGAAGATTGTCAACTTGATCTGAAATTTACAGGCATGGTAATTAGAAGTGCAAATACTAGCAGTTTGAGATCTATATTTTACAGAGGTACATATAATTCTAATGTCCTACTTATCTGACGCTGTGATGGGTTAACCCTGGCTGAACACCAGGTGCCCACCAAAGCCGTTCTATCACTCCCCCATCCTCAGCTGGATAGGGGAGAGAAAATATAACAAAAGGCTCGCGGGTTGAGATAAGGACAGGAGAGATCATTCACTATTACCGTCACGGGCAAAACAGACTCAATTTGCAAAACATACTCAATTTATTACAAATCAACCAGAGCAAGGTAATGAGAAGTAAAATGAAATCTCAGAACACCTTCCCACCACCCCTCCCTTCTTCCCGGGCACAACTACCCTCCCGGATTTCACCACCAAGCCCCCCCAGCGGCACAGGGGGACAGGGATGGGGTTTATGGTCATCACACGTTATTTTCTGCCGCTTCACCTCCTCAGGACGAGGGCTGATCACACTCTTCCCCTGCTCCAGCGTGGGGTCCCACCCACGGGAGACAGTCCTCCACGAACTCCTCCAACGTGGGCCATTCCCACGGGCTGCAGTTCTTCACGAACTGCTCCAGCATGGGTCCATTCCACGGTGTGCAGTCCTTCAGGAGCACACTGCTCCAGCGCGGGTCCCCCACGGGGTCACAAGTCCTGCCAGCAAACCTGCTCCGTGGGCTCCTCTCTCCACAGATCCGCAGGTCCTGCCAGGAACCTGCTCCAGCGCGGGGTTCCCACGGGGTCACAGCCTCCTTCAGGAACCCACCTGCTCCGGCGTGGGGTCCTCCACGGGCTACAGGTGGATATCTGCTCCACCGTGGACCTCCCTGGACTGCAGGGGGACAGCCTGCCTCACCAGGGTCTTCACCACGGGCTGCAGGGGAATCTTTGCTCCGGCACCTGGAGCATCTCCTCCCCCTCCTTCTTCACTGACCTTGGTGTCCGCAGGCTTGTTTCTCTTACATGTTCTCACTCCTCACTCCGGCGGCAGTTTCTCTCCGTCCCAACTTTTTTTCCTTCTTAAAAATGTTATCACAGAGGCGTTACCACTATCACTGATTGGCTCGGCCTTGGCCGGCGGCGGGTCCATCTCAGAGCCGGCTAATACGGGCTCGCTCTCTCTCGAACACAGGGGAAGCTTCCAGCAGTTTCTTACAGAAGCCACCCCTGTAACCCCCCCCCCGCTACCAAAACCTTGTCAAACAAAACCAATACATTCCACCCCTCGCCTCTGTGCATCACATTTTTAAGAACTATCATTAAAATCCACATTCATCACACAAAATCTTCACTCACATCACAAAAATAATTCCCCACACCAAAATCAAAATAATATCATCACAAAACTGACAAAAGTGGACAATTTACACACACAATCCACCCCTCATCCCTTCACCACAATTACAACAATAAAGATTCCCCACTCATCAAGCAGCTCTTAACTCTCTAGCTGCGTTCAGTCCATGTTTTGCCCATTACCTCTCTCAGTTACTATCCTTATCTCAAATTCCTCACATTGCCCGCATTCTCCACCAAAAAAGACTGTGATGGGTTAACCCTTGCGTTGCCAATTGGTCTTCTTCCACTGCTGTAGCCACCCCCATAGGGCATTAGCCACCATCCAGGAGTCGGTATAGAGGTAGAGTACCGGCCACTTTTCTCGTTCAGCAATGTCTAGAGCCAGTTGGATGGCTTTCACTTCTGCAAACTGACTTGACTCGCCTTCTCCTTCAGTGGCCTCAATGACTTGTCGTGTGGGGCTCCACACAGCAGCTTTCCACTTCCGATGGTTCCCTACCACACGACAGGATCCATCAGTAAACAAAGCATAACACCTTTCATCTTCTGATAACTCATTATATGGTGGTGCCTCTTGGGCACGAGTCACCTCCTCAGGTGATGCTCCAAAATCTCTGCCTTCTGGCCATTCCATGATCTCTTCCAGAATTCCTGGGCGGTTAGATTTCCCCAGTCGAGCCCATTGCGTGATCAATGCTATCCACTTACTCCATGTAGCGCTGGTTGCATGATGTGTAGAGGGGATGTTTCCTTTGAACATCCAGTGTAGCACGGGCAATCGTGGTGCCAAGAGGAGATATGTTTCTGTACCAACAACTTCTGAAGCGGCTCGAACCCCCTCATATGCTGCTAATATCTCTTTTTCAGTCGGGGTATAGTGAGCTTCTGATCCTCGGTACCCCCGGCTCCAAAACCCTAATGGTCGACCTTGGGTTTCTCCTGGTGTTTTCTGCCACAGGCTCCAGGTGAGACCATGTTCCCCAGCTGCAGTGTAGAGTACATTTTGTACATCTGGTCCTGTTCGGACGGGCCCAAGAGCTACTGCACGAGCTATTTCCTGTCTGATATGCTCAAAGGCTTGTTGTTGTTCAGGGCCCCATTCAAAATAGTTCTTTTTCCGTGTTACTCGATAGAGAGGGCTCACAAGCTGACTATAACCTGGAATATGCATTCTCCAGAACCCCACAAGGCCTAGGAAAGCTTGTGTTTCTTTCTTGTTAGCTGGTGGAGACATAGTTGCTATCTTGTTAACCACATCCATAGGGACATGACGGCGACCATCCTGCCATTTTATTCCCAAGAACTGAATCTCCTGTGCAGGTCCCTTGACCTTACTTTTCTTTATGGCGAAACCAGCTTTCAGAAGAATCTGAATTATTCTTTTTCCCTTCTCAAACACTTCTTCTGCCTTGTTGCCCCATACGATGATGTCATCTATGTATTGTAAATGTTCAGGGGCATCGCCTTGTTCCAGTGCCATTTGGATTAATCCGTGACAAATGGTAGGGCTGTGCTTCCACCCCTGGGGCAGCCGATTCCAGGTGTATTGGACACCTCTCCATGTGAAAGCAAACTGTGGCCTGCACTCTGCTGCCAAAGGAATGGAGAAAAATGCATTGGCAATATCAATTGTAGCATACCATGTGGCTGCCTTTGATGCCAGTTCATATTGAAGCTCTAACATGTCTGGTACAGCAGCACTCAATGGCGGTGTCACTTCATTCAGGCCGCGATAATCTACTGTTAACCTCCATCCTCCATCAGACTTCTGCACTGGCCATATAGGACTATTAAAAGGTGAATGAGTCTTGCTGATGACTCCTTGGCTCTCTAGGTGATGAATCAGCTCATGGATGGGAGCCAGGGAGTCTCGGTTTGTCCGGTATTGCCGACGGTGCACTGTCCTGGTAGCGATAGGCACCTGCTGTTCTTCAACTTGCAGCAATCCCACAGTAAAGGGATCTTCCGAGAGGCCAGGCAGGGTAGATAGCTGTTTGATCTTCTCTGCATTTACAGTGGCTACACCAAAAGCCCACTGGCACCCCTTTGGGTCCTTGAAGTACCCTCTCTTGAGGTAGTCTATGCCAAGGATACAAGGGGCCTCTGGACCGGTCACAATGGGGTGCTTTTCCCACTTGTCCCCTGTCAAGCTCACTTCAGCCTCCAGTATAGTCAATTCTTGGCATCCCCCTGTCACTCCAGAGATCCAGATGGATTCTGTGCCCCTGTATCCTGATGGCATCAGTGTACACTGTGCACCAGTGTCTACCAAAGCCTTATACTTCTGTGGGTCTGATGTGCCAGGCCATCGAATCCACACAGTCCAGTATATCCGATCATCCCTTTCCTTCTCCTGGCCGAAGGCAGGGACCCTCTATTGCTGTTCCTCATCAGAATATTCACTGTCCGATCCTTGCGGTACCAGACCAGAAGTCCCCTCACCAGAATCAAGGGAGGTGTTTTCAGTTCTTCTATGCCTGGAGGATCGCTGAGTGCCTTCTTGGGCCTCTACAGCAACTACGCTGACAGCCTTCTTCTTGGGTGACCCCTTCTTAACAGCTGTCTTCCCTCTCAGTTCACGTACGCGGGCTTCCAGCTTAAAGGTGGGTTCACCATCCCACTTCCTCATGTCCTCCCCTTGGTCACGCAGGAAGAACCAGTGTACCACGTGGCATACGCCTAGGGCTCCCTTTCCCTCTGACTGGGGCAGGGGAGAACTGATTTCTTGGAGCATCCCTAACAGCCAAGGCACTGTCCTGTAGGGATGAGGAGACACAGAGATTTTCCTCAAAGTTTTGGAGCCAAGACGACACTTTCTCCACAGTTGGTGTTTCCATATCTGGACAATACATTGCTGCCAAGCTGTTAGAATACGACGCTGGGGCACCTTGAATCACCTTTCGCCACATGGCTCGTGTGCACAGGACATCCTCTGGGTCTTTGGAAACTTCCTCGTCATCTAGATCACTGTAGATGACTTCCACCACTGCTAACTCTCTCAGGTACTGAATGCCTTCATCTGCAGTAGTCCACTTTTCTGATGAATTTACAAGATCTTCCTTGAATGGATATCTTGCCTTCACACTTGAGAGGAGCCGGCTCCAGAGACTGCAAATTGCTGCCTCTTTCCCAATTCCTCTTTCAATTCCCCGGTTTCTAGCGAGGGATCCCAGCTGTTGCGCTTCCTTGCCTTCCAGTAGCTGACTATCAGCCCCGTTATCCCAGCATCGGAGCAGCCAGGCAGCAATCCGCTCACCTGGCTGGCGGCTGTAATCTTTCCGCAAGTCCCGAAGTTCTGAGGACGTCAGGGACCGGGTAGTTTCTGCTTCTTGTTTAAGTTCCCTCACTCCTTCCTCCAATTTCCTTATCGAAGGACCAGCTTCTAAATCAAGCCTTTCCTCTTCTTCTTCTTCCCTCACTAATCGATGGTATGGACCCGTTGATCTCCTTGTCCACTGTTTCCGTTTCACTACTGGGGCAATTACTGTAGTTGTTGTTTGGGTCCCTATCTCGAGCATCGTGTCCTTAGATGCAGTCTGGGTCCCTGCCTCAACCATGGTCCTCTGAGAGTATTGAACTGTGGCTCGGTAGGCATAGGCCAGGCCCCAGTACAGTGCGAGAAGCTGCTGGTTTTCATTGGGATAGGCAAGGCACCCTTCTATCAGGTGACGTGTCAGTTTGCCAGGGTTACTTGTCTGTTCGGATGTAAAATCCCAGATTATGGGAGGTGATAACCGTCCTAGGAATCTGCCCAAATCCTTCCATATACCCTGCCACCCAGGGACTGGTCGCTTGAGGGCACATTTCAATATTGCCTCACCTAAAACTTGCCTCCTCTTATACCAGGAAGAGACCAGGTTCCACAATACCCATAATATGCCACCAGTATTAATTATTAGTATTGAACAGCTCACGTAAGGGTGAACAAGGACCTCGGGAGCCTGCATAATAAAACCATTCACATCAATGCCTGGTAGGGAGAGGGAGATGTGTTCCCTCATCTCCTCCACAAGATAGCTCCCACAACACAGCAAAGCCATCACTGCCAGGACAAAGCACATAGACACTATTTGTATTAGCACGTTCCCACGTTCCTTCATTCTCCACACAAGATAACTCCCACAGCACAACAAAGCCATCAGTGCCAGGACAAAGCACACAGCCATTATTTGCATTAACATGTTCCCAAACTCAGCAAGCTAGAGATAAGCAAGCAGCTAACAAGCTCTGTGACCTGCACAGGAGCTTGCCACTTAATAACTAGCTATAGAACGCTTAATGCAAAACTGCCGTTGTCCTGCCCCACGTTGGGCACCAAAAAGGACTGTGGTGGGTTGACCCTGGCTGGATACCAGGTGCCCACCAAAGCCGCTCTATCACTCCCCCTCCTCAGCTGGACGGGGGAGAGAAAAATATAACGAAAGGCTCGTGGGTCAAGATAAGGGCAGTTTAATAAAACGATAGCAAAGGTTGCGCGCGAAAGCAAAGAAAAAAAAACAAATGATGTTACTCTCTACTTCCCATCAGCAGGCGATGTCTGGCCACTTCCTGGGAAGCAGGGCTCCAGTACGCGTAGTGCTTGCTCCGGAAGACAAAAATGTCCCCCCCTCCGTCTCCCTTCACTTAGCTTTTATATCTGAGCTGACGTCATATGGTATGGAATATCTGTTTGGTTAGTTTAGGTCAGCTGTCCTGGTTATGTCCCGTCCCAAGATCTTGCCCTGCCCCAGCCTGCCATTGAGGGGAGGGCAAAAATGTTGGAGAGACAGCCTTGATGCTGTGCCAGCGCTGCTCAGCAGTAGCCAAAACACTGGTGTGTTATCAACACCTTTCTAGCTACAGAGCTATGAGGGCTGCTATAGGGAGTACTAACTCCATCTCAGCCAGACCCAATACAGACGCCTAAATAATTAGAGTCAAAATTAATGATATCACAGATATGGAAGGCAACCTACATCTCTATGGTGCCCTATCACTTTTTTAAAATACAAAATTAACATAGAATTGTTGTCTAAAGACTCATCCTTTTTCCTGAAATTGGCACTTCACCTCAATAACTCCACATAGTTCTTACAAGTTTTAAGTCGCTTAATCAATAACAAAACCAGAGCAAATAGCTACAGCCAAAGTTACCTTCAAAGCAGATTATTTACCAACAACTATTATCAAAAGAAACTAAAAACTAGCATTTGAGAAAATGTGATAGACAAGTCCCACAGAAGCAAATGAGGAATGCAATAGGAAGCACAAGCTTTTTCCAAACCGAAAGCTGAAACTTCCTTCTCCATTAAATTTACAAGTTTTAACAATTCAAATATATGAAATGCTGCTTCATACTAGCATGTAATTTGGGTTCATTCACCCAACCTGCTTATTACTTACACCATGTAACATGCATATAACATACTGGGACAGCATGAAATAAGATGGAAACTGGGGCCAGCATGAGTCAAGTAGTTTGACTAAAGGCTACCTATCAACTGAAAAGGTATACTAAAATATAAAGACATAAAGAGAGCTCTGCAAACAGATTGTAATAATTTTTTCAGTACCTGATTTTATACTGTCAGGCCCACAACTGAAGCAAGCTGGTTTATGAAAGGCTTCATCTAGACCAAATAATGAGACTTGCCTGGCTATGTTAGTACTGGGAAAAAGATGTCTTCAGAAAAATATGTCTCCAGAAAAATATATAGCAAACAAATAAAAGTAATGAATGACATTAACATAAAACATCTACATTTTTAGAAAAAAAAATAGAAAAGATCATGCATAAAAACTTCAAGTTTCTTAATTGTGCTAACTACTCAGAAAGCTACCTTACTACCACAAAAACCCGAAATTAATAATAAAAAATAGCATATAATCAAATGAAGAACCTTATGCTAAATAAACCCCAGAATTCCTGACATAAAAATTGATCCCTTCAAGCTCCCTTCCTTTGAAGGAAAGTACAGGTGAGTAATATATAAAGAACACCTGATGATTTTACGGTTATTTTAGTAATATACTGATGCATCATAGGTCTCGAGATAAAATTTTCCTTCCCTCCTGATCATAGTTTATGTGATCTAGTAGTTATTTTACAGAAAAGTATCTATATCTCAGATTAGGAATTTGAAGTCTTAGATTGGTAACGACTGTAAGACCTTTCTAGTATTGGCTAGGGACTGCATTAATGCACCTTTTATCACTAGTAATACCCAACACACCACAACATTATTAGGAATACTTTCCAAAGCCACCAATTACAAAAGTGATGGCACTCAAGTTAACAGGTCCAGTAGTGTGAAAGTCTATGAAAAGCAAAATGCATACATGGAGTACAGGGTCTGGATTTTCCTCCATGGAATTATTATGAAATGTTGTTATGAAATGTTGTATTTCCATATAAATAATTATCAAAGTGGCATAAAAAAAATGTAGTGCAGATAGAAGACAGGTAAATGAAAAATGAAATTGGTGGAATTTCCAGGAGTATCTCAATTTAAAATATGGTAAAATTCTTTAGCATAATTACAGCTTTTTCAAACTGTAAACATTCATTGTAAAGACTAGCTCTTGCACAGTGCTGTACTCAGCTGTGAGAAGGCTCATCCTTTGAGCAGATATCCTTGTTCTTGAACAGACCAGGATCAGAAGGTGTGTAATTTTTTAATGGTGTGTGGTAGCAAGAAGTAAATTAACTACAAGTGAAATAATAAGTGGTAAAAGCTTGAATCAATTACCTTGACTTACCCTGAATTAACAATCAAAAAATAAAGGCAGGGAAACAGCAAAATACGACATAACACTTCAACAGGGACATACGGAGTCAGTTTGGAATAAGTCATACAATAAAACAATAAGTAAACAGGTAAAGTGAAAAAAACATTCACATATTGTCAGACTAAATTATAACTTAACATGCATATGGTTTACACTGAAAAAAATGTGGTTTCATCCTCAAATTGAAGTAAGATAATGAGAAATAAATTAGAAAAATAATATAAGTATATTTTTCATTTGTGGTTATTTCAGACAAAAAAATCTCATACCATATGTTAATTACTAGCACTGTTTCATTCTTTTTCCTTTCAAATTAACAACCTTAGCCTTAGTCTGGATCATAAAATTATCGGTAACATCATCCTTTTTCCTGAAATTGTTGAACCTACTAATTCTCCACTGGCAATCCTCAACCTATTCTGTCACAAACTTCCAAAATTCTGAATGTAACAAATCTTAAAGCAGGTAATTTTCTCAACTAGGATCTTAAGTCACTTATTCAGAAACAGAAGAGAGAAAACAAGAGTGAAAGCATCCATCCCAAATGCTGATGCTGGTGTTTGGGCAATCTGCTGGCAGAGGAATGGTTTGGGTTTCTATCTGCTCAGGGAGTAAGAACAATCAAAATGAAACACACATGTTGTACATCCCTTTCAATTCTAACTCTATGTCCTTGAGGAGACTACCAATAACTGGGCTATTGGGTACTTTTTTTTGCAAATGAAACACAATAATTTCTAGACGTAGGATACTATGGCCTGTTCCTGAAATCCTGTTGTCCACACTGTACACCTAATTAAGCACTGCTCAGTTTCCAAATTTCAGCTCCTGGAAATGATGAACAGAATGACTGGCCTGGCAAGGCAGGAAGCACTCTGGGTCCCGAAGGTTAGGTATGGCCCTCATTCATTTTGTGATTCTTTGTTAACTCAGTTCACTATTTGCTGAATTCTGACTGACTTTCAAATATTCCGAGGACAATGAAAAATTACATTATTGGGCTATTAACCATTTACTCAAATATTTTTATAATTTTTATTATTTTATTAAATAAATAAATTCTATCTCTAATTCTGGGGCTCTCTTCCACCTTGCAGTAGGAAGAAAATCTAATTTGCAATTCTAAAAGTATGGGGGTTTGCTTATCTTTATAGAAATTTTCAAGTGGAGTACTGTTCTTGAGATTTATTAAATAAATACACAACACAGAAATAGAAAGGGAAATTAAGCTCTGCGTGCTGATAGGTTCCTCTTCTGTAACCATGGCAACCATAGTGGTACTCAAAATAGACAAGGTACTTTATCCTCCCGTCAGATAACATTTAACATTTTGTTTGGTTTGTACTAGCTGGACCATGGAAACTAAACCCTTCAACAAAATTAAGTTCATAAGTGCAATAAAGTATATAAAATTCAAAATAAATAGACACATAACAATGACAATTTCTAAAAGGGGAAATAATAAATTATATCTGAAAGTTAAGGGTTTTTTAATTTAATTTATTGATTTAAATTAGTTGGAGAAAAGAGATTATAGATATATTTCACCACCGACTTAACATTTTGGAATTTCTTCCTAATGTATTTTTTAAGTTTGTGTCTGTCTATTTGTTTTAGAAGAAGAACTTTTCAGACTTAGTCCTTAAAATAATCTTAATATCTAAAATATCTTAATAGATAGTGATTATCTTGAAGCAAAAACCTGTAGAAACAGTTGGGTGGGATTCTGAAGCTGGAATGCAAATGTCCTCTGGCTTTGGACTAAACTCCAAATCTCCTTCCACAATGGTGGACTGATTCAAATTTAATGTCATTCTACACAATTCTAAACCATATAATGAACTTATCTAAAATACTTACCAGGTGATACACAAACTTCTTTAAAAGCATTTAAAAATTATTGCACCCATTTAGAACCATAGTTAATGAACTACACATTTCTTTCATTTTAAGGGATAAAAAAAAATTCTATTAGCTCTTGATTGCTAACAAAATAGCAATTTAGGAAATTCCTTTTCAAAATGAAAAGTGAGTTTTGCCTGAGGAAAGACAGTTTAAATTCTGAGCCAGATTGGGATTTGGTGTATCTGAGTTAATTTTTTCATAAAGAAAGGTGAAAAATATGCTAATAACTTTAGTGGTAAGCAAGCACTATATGATTGCTCAGTCACAAAATATGAAGAGCAAGAATAAAGACTAACACTTAGAGAATTACCCACGTAGACAGAGTATGTTAAGTCAGTATAAACCCAATACACTCCTAATCACTGATAAAATATTTAAGGTCCCCACATTCCTTCAGCTCTCTGAAGCATTTCATTTCTAAGATAACAGGAAAAACTAATTAAAATGCTTTGGTTTTATTTTAGTTTTCATACCAGTCCTGAAACCAGAGCACAGCGCGTGCACCACTCTAACATGTCACATTTCTTTCAACTTTTATAAATAGCCAGCAGCAAATAAAGATCACGAAAACTGTATCCTTGCTGCTTACTCCTCTTTATTATACCCGAATTAATCCTAAAATACTTTCAACAGTAATTTATGTCTATCCAGCAAAACCGTGATGTGCCTGTATTACAGATATGTACAGCATATTAGTTTTAACACAGGAATTTAATTGATAGAACTTGGCATAAGACATGATAATAGGAAAGGCACAGCAGTGCTGGCTGCAATGCAGGGCAGTAATGCCACACGCACCAGCCCTTCCTGCCTGCTTCGCTGTAGCTCTACATCTTCACTGTTGCTTCGATCCACATAGCAGAATGAAATCAGCCTCGGTAAGCCTGCTCCTGCTACCAGTCACACCTTCATTTTAGGGTGCAAAGTCAAAATAGGTTTCTGTAATGGCTTCTAAAGGGCTCAGCTTTTGCTAATATCTGCTCCTAATCCGGTCAGTGGTAAAAGTACCTCTGACTTCAGTAAGAGCAGCACCAGGTCAATCTTGATCTCTGATGTACCAAGTAAACAGGAAGAAAGCAGGAGGCAGGTGGAATAATTCTGAATTTTATATAGACAAAGGGCTTGAGTTTTTCTCATATATGTATGAGATGAGCTTAATGCCCTAAACAGGCACCATATTCATTATTTCCTTTTGCAGATAGAAACAAATAAAAGCAATTTTTAAAAAAGATTTTCTATTAAAAAAAGACCATATGAGGAATCTTACAAGGACAGAAACCTGGACATTTGCAGTTTTATGTTTAACACTCCTAGGATGAAATAAACTTGGCAGTTGTTAAAAAATCAGCCATAATAATGAACCAATTTATTAGCCTATCCAAATCTGTAGAAACAATTCTCAAAACCATTCTGATACCTTAAGCTTAGTTATTCATTCTCACAGTATGCCTGTTAGTAGTCACATCCTAAAATCTGAATCTTACATCAAAAGGTCGAGTACTCCAGAACATCTTAGACAGAGAGTGTTTTATTTGCCTCTGGACTATTCATCCTATCATTTAGTCACTGGCCTTTCTGAGATTTTGCCTTTACAGCCAACCTCAAAGTCCTACTACAACCAATCATCTAGTAAAGTTGACCGAAATTGCATGCAGACACTACTAGTGAGAAACAGTGAGTGGAGGAAAAACCTGGTCAGTAAGAAATGCTGAAACATTTCAGTGAGAATTGTTCTAGAAATTGACACTGCAGACACGCAGGCACACTACAGAAATAGAGGCTATTAATTTATATGATGGTTTTGCCTTTCAGTGAGATGTTGCTTAGTTTACTATATAATGCCATGCCCTAGGAAAAATCAGAATTAAAGAAACTGCCAAAGATACTAATTAAATATTGTCAAGCCATAAGAAAGAAATTTTTAAAAAGCTAGCATAGGACAGAACTAGCAGAAGGCAGACACAAACCAAAAGATCAGAATTTGCTAAGTTGAAGAATGCCAAAGAAGCAACTTGGATGACTCTGTGGAGCTCAAAAATAAAATAAAAATCAGCCAGATGTAGAACTTCGAGAACAGATGCTGGGTAAAAAAAGATGAGAATTCCAATATTTTTAATATGTATTTATACTTACCCTATATCATGCCTTTAATATTGAACATTTTAAAGTACTTTATAATAGCAAAAAGCCATTTATATGTGCTTATTATGGTGCTTAAGAAATTCTTTGGCTTGTTGGAATTATTTACTCCTCAACCCTAACATATATCAGTAACCTATATGAAGTACATGCTTACAGTTTACTAAAGTATGTTCTATTGTGCTTTCTTCTAAAGTAACTCATAATTGAGCAGGCAGGTAATAAACATTATGTAAAACAGCTAATATAACAGCTAAAGATTATTACTTATGGGCAAGAAAAGGTTTGTTTTGATAAATTTTTGAAAGGGAGTAGAAGCAGCAGCAATATGTGAGCCTTCCAATTCCAGTTGCTATAGCAACGGGTTGTATTTTTAGCTGTTATAACAACTTCAACAATTGTAGAGAATATCAGTGCTGGTCTCTCCCCATTTTTCCAAATAGAAGTCCATACACTGCTGCAGCACAGGAAATTCTAAATAGTGGTTTGCACATATAAAATATCTTGCACGCCATTTTGCCTGCTTCGGCTTATGGCAGAAAAAAAAGAAAAGAAAAAAAAAAAAGAGGCCAGAATCATTTGGCCTTTTAATGGGATTAAAAATATTGCGACAAAGCCTTAAACGTCTTTGGAATTCACTCCATTCCGAATCAGTCAGCCATTTAAATTTTTTTTTTTCTCCTTCTGTAGGCATTGATAGTCGCAATTTTCCCAATTCTTTGTCATTTTAGGCCACATATGCTTCATTCCCTATTGTTTCCTTCCTACTTTCCAGCTCACAGTCATTTTCTAAGTCCTAATTTATTTTGCACAAAAAAGTCACTAGAAGAAGGCAATCTAAACCATGAAACAAAATTCCCCATTAATTTTCTTTTGGATTAGGTATAAGTAGACAAGCTCTTCCTTGTATAGGGGAAACTCTTCATCATTTATGGAAAGCCTTATGAAAGACAAGTTGTCTTTTAGATTGATTTCAGCTTCCTTCATATTTCTAGCTCTCCCTATGGACCAGATTATGGCTGAAATCCTGATTCCTAACACCTGCGAAGTAGGGCCAAGACAGCTGCTTATATCAGTCTATTACTTTCATACATAAAATGTTTGTTAAATTACAGCTTTTTCTGAAGGGTACAATTTATTTGTTCTTAACTAAATGCACACAGCCCACGAATCACAGCCATGACAGGGTGAGAGTAGCATTTAACTAGTCTTGCTGTTGGTAATAAAAGCTCCAGAACTCTATCATAATCATGTAGAAGATACAATTTTTATCTTCCATAAACCCCAAGTTAAAACCAAGGTAATCATCGTAAGTAGAGTATGATTACACACCACTGGAATTTTAACCACAGTTTAAAACAAAAGGTAAGATGTTTGCATCTTACTTGTTGCTGTAAGATGTAACATCTAATAAAAAAAAATCCTCTGAAACACAGCTTGGTTCCCCAAGCTAAATTCCAAGAACACAAATGACAGAGTTGAAGGGTACCTAGTACGTGCAGTGGGTGCTGTAAGAACACGTGTTGTAGTAGAAATAACAAGAACTAACAGGCATTACATGGATTTGCCATAAATTACTCCTTGTCTGGTTTCAACCAGAAAAACTGTCCATTCTGTTGCACAGAAGCACAGGCAGTTTTCTCTGCATTTGAGCCAGGAAGCAGGAGTAGGAACTGTCTGTGATTCAGGTCTTGTGGGTGTTAAGGAGAATCAGTACTGGTGCATTTTTTTTTTTCATATTCTGCCTGTACTGATAGGAAAACTGTTAATGAAATCTTGCAATCAATGGCTAGCAGAAGTAGCAGTGAAATATGACTGTCAGATGCATCTTAACTAACTTTATGTTGACCCACAATCTTTCTACAGATGATGCCACAGAAAGCAAAGTGCATTTTAAGACTTAGATATATTTACTGTAGCCACAGAAAATTACAAGGCGAGAGTGTGTTTTAGGAAAATACGGTTTCTTTTCAGTATCTGTTTTATTTTTAAAGATATAAAATGCTATTGAAGTACAAAACAATATATAATTTACATCCAATTTTATAAACAGCCATAGAGATTTATCTTCTGAAATAATCTGAATAAATCATGGATTCTTATGTTCTGAATTAAAAAGAACAATTAAACACTCCAAGGATGTCTATTCATAAAATTCCAGGATGAACCAAAGGCAACAAAGGGTGACAATACTTTGGATGCCATCCATGTGCCCTCGCAATGCCTAATTTTATTTTTTTTTTTAAGCCTTCTAAGTAAGCAAAGCCCAGCTCAATTATGCAGGTAATGCCTAACCCAGGCTGAGATACAGCATGTAGTCATATCGCCCTAAGAGGCAATGTGAAGAGGGATTTATAGTCTTTAGAATCTCACAGTTTATTTTTACATGGGTACACGGACTGCAACCCAGCCTGTAGCCAGCAACACCTCCTTTACAATATCTGATCAGCAGGCAAAGGTCTATACTCACCACCCAGAACTAATAACCTATTATGTCTAAATTGCCTTGGTCTTACAGTGGTGCTGAGCACAGCAATCTGATCTGTTGCAGAAACACTGGAAAAACCCCAAAGTCAGTCTGACTGTCCACATGTTGAAGATCAATCCCCCATAGTCAAGCATCTTGCTGCAGTAGGCCACCATACTCAGCATCTTTCAGCTTTAAGCAATAGCTGCCCTTTGCCTTTCAAATGTATGGCAAATGTAGGTCTGCAATTACTTTTTGCTACCCTAAAACTGTATATTTTTCGACTTTTCACATGGATTAAATTGAACTATTTTTATAAGTTATATTTGGCGCAAGGAAGTACAGCAGAAAGACGCTCTTGAGAAATATATTCAAAGATCAAGCCAGCCAAACTAATTTGTGGACCAAAATGAACAACACAATATAATAAGTATTTACTGAACTTAAAATGAATTCTCTTTGGCCCTGGATGTACCTCACCTGTTTAATTTCTGAAAACAAAATGCTCGTCAAGTTTTACTTCCAGGAAACAATTTCTAAATGCTAAAGAACAACTTGGGGATTTTGTTGCCTCCTGTGCTAAGCACTACACTATCTCATTTACAATAGGTACCGCTTGGATGAATTCTTACATTTGGAAGCAAATTCTTTGTCCTAGATGTATCTATGTACATGAATAAGGGAGGTTTAGCAGAAGGATACTTACACATAGCAGTAAATTAGTGGGGGAAGATACCATGCCATCACATATAATTCAATAAGCCAAAAAATAATCCGACCTCAGACTCTACAATGAGATAGCTATTCATGTAAATATACTTATTTTGAGTAACATGATTTTAAAATGTATGTGTTCACAAATAAAATCATAAAATAGTCTAATTTTAACACTTGTGTTGTCAGAAAATGAGGAACAGTACAAAATTCCATGATCCTAGTTTTTGGGGGGAGGTGCGTTTTTGTAGATTTTTTTTTTTTTTTTAAGATCTAAAGTCATGCTGCCTACTTAAAGCTACTTTTTGAAGTGATCAGGTAACTAGAGAGCAGGAGTACCATATGATTTAGGCAAGAAGTCAGAACTAACAAACATAATGAAGCTGGCAAATAATGTTTCATTTTCACAGCAAGCTGTTTGCAGTCACATTTATGTGAACAAAGAAATTCCTTTCCCAAAATATATGTTCAGTAGATTTTAATAAGTGCATCTGAGAAAGTAGTAATTCACATTTTTAAAGAAAAAAATACTTCTCAATCCCAAATCTATCAAACTTTCGATTTGCCAAAGGATCTACCCAAATTATGTGTTGGGTTTTTTAAAAAAAAATAGGACAACAAATTCTTCAGACCAGAGTTCTTATTTTCTTTCCTTGGATAGTATGTGTCCAAACCATATCATTTAAAAAATTAACTAAAATGCTAGTAGCAAAGGTGCCTGCAGATTTGTGACAGAGGTGAAGTGGACAGATAACAGCTCACATCAATGCTACCTTGAAAAATACATTTTCAAATCCTGAAGAAGTTGAGACTTGGATTCTAGCTTCACTTACTGCTTTTTCTTTCATGCTTTTTCCTTTTCCCCAGGTTTTGAAACTGTATTTATACAAGAAGTTTATAGCTTTAAGCTTGATAAATAGATATGAATCACAGAGAATCAAACATTAAATACTGCAATGATATGTATGTGTTGTTAGCTTCTATGAAGATACAATAAAATTGTATTTAATAAGCCTACCAATGAGTTGTGAGATCTGATGCTCCTGGTCAGAAGTATCACCATTGTTTCCAGATGGTGTTGATCTACTTATAGGGTATTTGGGAGAATGGTAAGCAATCACAGGCAAACGTAAAATGCACCTCTTCAAGGAAACATAACATCATGACACAAAAGTTTCTACTTTTATGTCTCATCTTTTCAGCTCAGATGTATTTGAAAATCTCTTCAACACAGATTAGAAAAAAAAGAGAAATAGCAGAAAGGAGTTTAAAGCCAAGACAACAATCATTTGAATTAAAAAGATGACAAATCTATACATGTAAAGGCTTTAAAACAAGACTCTGTGGAATAAGAAAACCCCCAGTTTCCATAAACGACCTCCTTCGGTTTTCTTAAGCTAAGAGAATGAATATATGCAAATAAAAGTCCTATCTGTTCCAGAAAAAAAATATATCTGTGATCCACAGCTGATTGCCAAACTCACATTTATCAGAGCAGCATGAATCAAAGCAGGTTGTTTTGTCTTGCTTTCACTGAATTTTGGTTAAGACTTTATTTTTCCCATAGTTGTCATGGAAACATGTACAGAGCAAATTAAAGCAGATAAAGCACTGCTGACAAAAAATAAGTTGTTCCTATTCATGCTGTGCTGATTAATGCTTTCTGAGATACTTAAAAAATTGTGGTACTCATATACCATTTGGTACTATTTTGAGAGTACATTTTATGACACTAAAGCTTTTTACAATCATTTGTCCAGCTACAGTCTACTGACATGTTTATTAGTATTCCCAGAATTCAACAAGCCATTTAACATTGTAGCATGTTTCCACATTTACAGTGACGTGAAATGCACCTTCTAGAGAGAAATCAAGGAGTAAGAATAACAAAAAAAGAAACTCAAAGACAGTGAAAGAGAAAAAGACAGAGAGAAGGAGGGGCAAAAAGAAACAGAGAAAGACTGGGAGAAAGAAAGAAGCACAAGCTCATTGATTCTATCTATAAATTTTAGCATCTTTGTACCTAAACCTTCTTCTTTTCCCTTACAACTTTTTCAGAAAAGTCAAGTAACCTACTCACTTTCCTATTATGAAAAGACCCCAGATACCCATTTCTTACAGCAAGTTCTTGCTCTTTGACCTGTGAAAAACTGAAGGGATATATATATATGTGTATTTTTATGGCTGTCAAGAAAGGTGAAGGTCGGAATACCTGAAGTACTTCTGTTTAAATAGTTGCGGCACAAAAACTGCATTCGTCCTGCTGTACTAGATCTCTCCTGGTAGCTGCCACAAGATGGAGTATCCCACGTTCATCCACAGTGTTAATTAAATTGCCTCTTTCCCAAATGCCAAATCATGAAACAAGAGTTATCCTGTAAGCATATAGAGTACTCTTAGCAAAGCCCCTTGAGCATTTACTGCGTATCCATCTGTCTACTCCCAAGATAACCCTGTGACCTCCTATGTGGATCTCCACAAAGGACACCTCTTACCACGTCCCTGCTGTGTCCATAGGGGTCACTCAGCACATGAGCAGGCTGTGAAAGAGTGCTGCTTGCAGAGCTGAGCAGGACAAAAGGTGGAGACTGAGCAATGGGTGGGCAGCAGAAGAGGTGTAAGCACCAACATGCCTGTGAGGACAACCACCCAGCCTGTGCCCAGTGCTCTGTCTCCTCTACCCCTGGAAGCCAACCACTACTACACTAATCTCTGTGGAAGAATCCCAGCAAGCTTTCACTGACCCCACCTTTGGCAGTTCTAGGTGCATTTCAGTAGCATCCACTCGTGGATATCTAACACCTCTCATGTGGTATGATAAGCAGGAGGGTGGTAATTATGGATATGAAATGACATTTCCTCTGAGAAAGATCCCTGCTGATACCAGCCCTGAAGAAGCTCCGCTTTGTTTTCTCTTACTGACTCCTGTGGCCATTCCTGACTCCCATGCCAATACAGCTTCGGAGGCCCCACTGTGGTCTTGTTTGTTCTGCAAATTTGAGAATTTATATTGAGTCTGACTTACTGCCAATGAGCTGCCATCCAGGATATCCTGGAAAATGTCACAACTTGGAGCAGGTACAGCCTGACCAAAGGCAAAGGCGGCACAAGGATGTCACGACGTGGGCTACATGGTGCGGGATAGCGAGGGACTCAGTTGCTTCCAGATATGAACTGTCCCAGCGGAATGACAAGAAAACGGGGGAACGACTTCTTCAGGTTCTCACTTCCAGCATATCAGGTGTGACATTCACGAGGTGGACGTTATAATAGGAGATATGGCCTGAAGAGCAATGCCCAAGGAAATCCAATGGGACAGCATAAGCAGACAGAAACAAAGCAACCCTTGCTTGGGGCCCTTAAGATCAATACAGTCAGTAGGGCCATGCCCTCTTCGTTGCAGTCTCTTGTTCAATTCCAGCAAACAGGAGTTTGAAGCTAGGCTTGATGCTTGCTGTTTTCAATGGCTCATTAGGCAGATGAACTATGTAACTTTCTATACCGCTGATGCAACATTTCCCTGGTCAGCAGGCCCTGATTAGTAAGTAATGCACTGTACCACACTCTACTCCACAAGAGCACCTGAACACTTGAAATGAGATAAGAAAACAACCTCACTTGATTCCAGAACTAGATTGTCTATACACCAAATGCAATATTAATCAAACCCTAAATATCAACATTCTCACTAAGGGAAGGGGGGGAGGAGGGGAATATCATGTCCTTTTCAGGTTATTCTAAACTTTTATACTGACTCCAGTATAATTTTTACATGGATAAAACTAGATCCAATGTACTTAACCATTTTAAACTGCCCACTATATCAGTAAAAATCACCCTATTGTTACCAGCATAATAATCCTCTTTTAGTACTGAATATGCACACATGAAAATGGATAGCAAATTATTAAAATTATAATCTATTAAATCATATGTAATGTGATTTAAAACTCCCTAAATCTATCAGCTTTGGATTAAACCCGTGTTTTCTTACTATTTGTTTTAGAATGACACCATTTCTGTAATTGGGACATACAAGCCATGTCTGAAGGACAATTATTAATTTTCTATTCTTTTATAAAATAAATAAAAAAAAGCAATATCCTGCTGGTTAGTGAAGGCTATAGATACAACGTTCTCTCCAGGTGGGTATTATCATGTAGAGAAAGAAGTAGATAATGATAGAATTTCCAAGAGTCATAATTACAAGATGCTAATAGTTGGCATTTTAACTATTCGTATTTAATCAAGGAGACAGTTTGAACTCTGAGTTGCATTAAGTACATCAGTGGCATAGATACTTTCAATTATACACTCATCACACTTCTTTCCACAACAGATTGTGCTCACGACAAATACCATCCAAAGCATTTCAGAGTGCTAGGATGACACAGCTGGCAACGCTTGCAACTTACCACTAGCGAGATGTTGTCATCACTAATCTAAAGTTTGCCTTATGCTCTTAACACTGTTTTTAAGATACACATAGGATTTCTGAGGCATTTTTGTTTCTCAGAAGAACATAAGCAATGTAAACACTGTTTTTAGCTGTTTGTTAACTCAGAAGTGGGGATGGGAATGTGGCCTTACTCTTTTCCTGACCTCAGTTTGAAGTATGGCAATGACAGACACTAGACATAAATAGTCCTTAAGGGAACCAAAAACCTACCACTGCTACTGTCCTATACCTTTGCTATCCTCTAAGTAAACATGTAGCGTGCTAGCAGAGCAGACATTTGCATTTCTGTTTTTCAGACAGAACTAATATGCCAGTAAATAGACAAAATTATGTTCTAGCTCTCAGACTTCTTGGAGGACTAAAATTATGTTTAAATTTTTTTACTCTTAATAATGCTTGTCTTATGTTCATGACATCCAGTAATTACTTTTAGTATCATTTTTGCAGTGAATGCCAGGTGTAACTTGGATCCTATAAGCACAAATACATACTTCAGGCAATGTTTCTGAAAGTAACACAGGAAAACTGATTAGGTAAGTCCTCCTGACAAAAGCTGTCTCAAATATTAAGCACATTCAGTTGCAGACTTGTTTATCAGGAAAGCTCCTCTTCTGCAAATTCCTCAAAAAGCACCCCTCGCTCCCAAACTCTTTTCCTCATTCCAAAATCTTGGTACCTTAGAGAACTGTTTTTTCTTTAGCAGACCATAAGATCTGTAAGAACATTTCTAATGACTATTAATGCACTACGCTTTTTCTGTTCTTCAGAGCGTAAAACCACCCAAAGCAGGGAACTTTAATTAAGAATTCAAAATTCTTAATTCAAAATACCAACACAAATTACGTGACAAATTTAAGTTCCTTAATGCCATAAACTGCAAGTGTTGCAAATTACTCCTTATTTAGCCACATTTCCTGAAAACTTTTAAAAATTCTTGCCAATAAATTCATTTTTACTCCTGTAAGCTTAAATGGAGTTAGTACTATAACACCCCTCTATGCAGAATGGTGAATATAAAAATTAAATACAAAATGCATGTCTGCTACAAAATTTTAACCAACTGACCATAAGAAAGCATTCATTGTAACTCCAACAGGGGAAAAGATCTAAATTTGTGCTAGAATACATATACATTAAAATATGAGTCCATATATAAATTAGTCAATCCTAGTTTCAATTTAATTGGCAAATAGAAAAAGTATGACCATATGTAATTTGGCATCCTGATATTCCTCTGCAAAGAAAAACCTCTCTCAAATATTTAAAGCTCAATATGAAATATTATTCATGCATATTAACTAAAAGTAAAGACAAGGCTGCTCTGGCCTGAGAGATGGTCAAGGACACTTTCAGAGTTCCTTTTACTTTCTTTTCAAAAAGTGATTTAAAGAATATAGCTAATTAATCACTTCAACTTACTATGAAGTTTCTACTCATATAGAAATTAAAATAAGTGTAACTGAAGAAGAAACAAAAAACATAGTGTTGTAGGAATATAACTCAATATGATTTATAAAAATACTATGGATTAAAAACAAAGCAGGTCATTTACTTTGGATTCATTAGCTCTGAAATAAGCTTTGCAAGCTTTACAAAATGAGAATTCTCCAAAATACAGAATATTGGTTTACAGGTATTTCATTCTTAAACTATTAAAAAAATAAAAATGCTATTGAAATTTTGGAGAGAGATTCTTCCAATAAGCTTTAACACAATCTGGAATATGTCCATTTTTGAACCCTTCAGGCAGCTGCAGTGATTACCATTTACACCTGAATCTAGCTCCAGTAGTTGCATAATTGGTAGCACATGGCAAATGCTGACACCTTACCATCAGCTCTTAGTATGATTCTCAACTGACAAAATTTTTTAAAAAATTGATATTTCTCTTAAGACTGAAGGAGGAAAAGCAAATACAAAGCATAAAAACTGTTTAAAGACAACTTCTGAAGATGCATGATCTACCTAATATAAAATACTACACTGAATTTTGAAAAAAGCATTTTTCCTATATTCTACACAAGCCAGAGTACAAATTTGCTCTTGGCTTTTAAGATCTTTCAAATCACTTTTCAACCCACTCTGACAGATTTCTGAGCCAGATGGATGTGGATCAAGAATGTATAAACATATGGCAGAAATGGTAACCAATATCCTCCTAGATGTGTATAATGATTCATTTAAAAATATATATCCCAGGATTATTAATAATCTCTTTTGCAAGTCTCATATTTTTAAAAGGTTAAGATTTAGAGTAGTGTAATTTACTTCAGTTTTCTCCAGTGAAGTACCGGCACAGCAGAGTGTAACTGATAACTGCCCAGAATGATTTCAATGCTTAGCTACAGTCTTTTGGGCAGTTCAACATAATGAAATCATCCTGCATCAGCACATGTTCTGTCATTCTCAAGTAATTAAGAGGTTTTAAATCACCCACCCTGTATCACTGTCAACCAGTGACGTCAATTAACAACGAGAAATAAAAGGCTTTGGTTTGCTTTAATTTACATGTGTGCAAATGATGACGTATTTAACATGAGTCAATATATACACTGGCCAGACTAAGTGTAAATGAAACCAGGAGACGGTGCCCTCATACTGCTCTTGGAATCCTTCAAATACGATATTAGACAATGAGGTAAAGGTCTTTTATCAGGTCTTTCACTCAGCACTAAGACCTTCTTTAGTGAGTTTGTGTCTCTACTCATCAGTATACATATTTGGTTCTACAACATCATATTTCGGAAAAAAAAAACAAGGAATAAACAGGGTAAGAGAGAAATTGCTATTGGTGTGTTTCATAAGCCAACTTCACACCCTCCATCTCCATAAAAATATTGTTCATGGCTTCTTTGTGATGACTCATAAAGCTGTAAGTGCCAGATTTTTAAAAGGCATTTATTACCTACGGATACTACCGTAATTAAGGACAAGGAACCACAAAAACATTCTGCTCAAGTGCACTAGTAGATGATAGGCTTGGCTTCTCAAATCTTATGTTAATTAAGGCCAGACGATCCAAATTAGTTCTTTGGGATGCAGCCACACTGGTCCTCAATCCTTAATATTTGTCTTTCAACATCCTCTGACATTGCAATGACTTATAAACAATAGTTTTGAAGAAAAGAACTACATTTATTTCTCAGAAATCCTGATTTTAGAAAAATGAATCAATATGACAAAACATATTGATGTTTCCTTTTGTCATCTAAGCCTCACTCCACTATTCACAGCTCAAAAAAACAACTCAACTGATCACTATCTAATTTATCTTCATTACTAAATGGGAAAAGTCTGTTCACCCTCCTTCTTTAAGTTCTTTCTCCAATGTCCTCCTCTACCTGTTCCTCCAAGCATCAGGGATTTTTTTTTTTTTTGCTAACAGCCTATTTTTTAAATTTAGTACTTACAGCCAGTCTTGGGAAGATAAACCATTTTAACCTGAGTAGAACCAGAACGCTCAAAATAAAAACTGTATTTTCATTTTGTCATTGTATTTCCTCTTGGTTTGTCCCTTACTGGGCTCCTACTGGTGAATATCTAGCTGCCATTGGTTAGTACCAAGCAGATAAACAGAGGATATATGAAAAAAATTCAAAATAGCATAACTAAGCTGGAGTTTCAGAAGTACTTAGGCATCTAAATACCCGTTTTCATCTTTAATAGCTTTACTGCTGTGACTATTCATGCCCTAAGTGTTGGAGAGCTACAAATGCTGACAAATCCCCACTTTACTCTCTGCTGCTGGATAGAGTATTTGCAGATGGGTATGTGATTAGCATATCCAAGCCATCTTTAACCTGAAGAGTTCAATACCAGCAGCTATGAAACAGAGGGTAAGCATTTTAGACAGTTGCCTGCATATGCATCAGGGAGATGAATGAGCTTTTGAACAGGTGAAAATCCATGCTGCTGTAGTTTCACTAAAATTGATAGAGCAATCACATCTTCCAGATACGACACTGATAAACTCAGTACATCAATATCTACAATTGGACCTAGAAGGTCCCAAATGATACTTCAGAAAAAATGATATGACAAAAAAAAAAAAAAGATCTGATACAGTCTTATTCATCCCATTTCCTATCCATAGAAAATTCCACTTCTCTCTGAAGTGTAATGAAGTGCATTTACCTACCCACTTCACCACTGGTATTCAAAATAGTGTAATTAGTCTGTTGTATTGCTCTATGTTCACAGTACTGTCTCTCAGAAGTAAAATGAGCTGTGAAGATCTGGGGAGCTAAATCTTTACCAAGTTAACCCACAGTACTACAGAGATGGGCAGGTTTCCTTACACTACACTACCCTTGTAAACAGCAATATTTACGTATTATGTTATTTCTACAGTTTTGCCATAACTACAAACTTGATCCTTCGATGTTTCTTGGCTCCTGCTAAGTTTTTTAGAAAGAGGCATTTCAAGCTGTGACTTTTGCAAGCTTTTTCACATAACTGGCTACTTTGAAAAAGCAATTCACTCAAGGGGTGGCATTAGAGGAATGGAACATAACTGAGCCAAATATGTTTCTAGTGTGTGATGTTAAAAGGTACCCTTCTGGCTCTGCATATTAGTAATGTTTATGGGAAACCATCTTAAGCTGTTGTAACCAACTAGCCATAAAAATGATGTTGAAACATAAGTATGTTCTGGTTTGTTCCTTATTTCCTACTAAGTGACTATGAACAGAATTAACATTCTAAAGTTTCTGTTGCAATCTACAAAGTCTATAAGTAAGGGTAAACATCTGAAGTTTCTTTCCATTATTAGGACAGAAACAGCAGGTTTCTGAGTGTACAGAATTACATTTCACTCAAAGTTAATTATATGTTACTCAGAATTTTTCTAATTAATTTGATGAGTTTACAATGCACAATATCATATATGTGCTACAGATCTTTTTGAAGTCATAAGTTAAATCTTAAGAGTTTAGACACTTAGACTAATAGTTCATATGACAAGGAAGACATGATAGTTGATTCACACAATTATTACTACATTAAGCAGGATTTGCATGCATAGGGAAGTGTTATATAACCCCATGGAAAAGATTTAATGTGTTGAAAGCTCTGTGTAAAGATGTCTAGACATTTTCAGATAGAATTTAGCAAAAGATGGTCATTATTTGATCATTCAACCTTCAGAAAAGATATGTGAATTCATAAAATTTTTCCATGCCATGAAACTTACCATTACTTGTTGAGCTTTAGTTCTGACCACATGTAATGTTGTATGCACTTTAGGCAAAAAGATAGGTTTTTCACAGCTTAATACTACCAGTCTTTGCTTTTTTTACATGTATGGCAAAAATGAATAAAAAGGTTTAGAGCAATGATTCTGGCAAATAGTACAGGATAGCATGGCTAAAGTGTTTTCCTGTACACCTTTTCCTGAGATGGCTGTGTTAAATGTTGATTCTGACTCATGCTGGGAAATAGAAAACTATGCAAGTAAGCAGGACTGGAAACATAAATGTACCTTAGGTTTTTTGATAAAAGTTTCAGGTTTTTTTTTTTCTTCGTACTGACTGTAAGCTCAGGGTGGTCTTAAAACTGGTAAAAGTTTCTCAGTTAGACAGAATATTAGCCTGTGATCCTTTTCAATCTGCCATTTATGCAACCAGTCCTTCAAGGTCAGCAGCCTAGACCTTAAGCCCTATATAACTATTTCTGCAACACAGAGAAAAGTTATAGAAAAATCTTTTCTAACTTCTGTAAGAGGAGACACTGAATTTTCAATGCATGTGTATAATTTTTTGTATCTAATAAATATATAGAACCACATAATTTTACACTCCATGTCCAACTGTGTTATTGCTGTCTAAAAACAAAACAAACTTTTTTTTTTTTCCCCTGAAGCTACATTACAAAAGTGTTAAACTAGATTTAATATTTACAGGGCACACCAGATTTGCTGTCAATTAGAAAAATTTGACTAGAAGAAACCCCATAAATGACTAAGTCCAACCTACCACATTCAGAAGCAGTCTCACTTAGCATAGGAGAAATCTAGGCTCTCTCATGACACAGGCCATGAAAGCAACATTTGCTAACTTCACACATCTACAGGCATAACACCGATAGTACTGTACTCAGGATTAAAACCATAAATACATTTTCTCACTCATCAGCTAGCCTACTAATGCAACAGTAATGTAGACAGACCCCAATAATATGCCAGAACTCACCATACTTCTGTCCATGCTGACGACTCAAAACCAAGTGCAGGAGCAGAATTCTGAACAGGCCTAATAAGTGGGCTCCCTTTTATATGGAGAGAGCATCTGGTAATAGCCAGCTTTTCATTACATAAGAATAGCAGTATTTTTGCCAATTTTTTTTCTATTTGCTTAATTATCTTTCTGTAGAAACAAAATGCAAACACACAAAGTATTAGTTCCAGATAAACAATAGTGACAACATTATTAAGTATGGATATTTTCTGTTTTAATTTTCAGGGCACTTATATTTCCATCAGCTATCAGGTTATAGTGATTATTTGCCTGTCTGTAATTTCATACCTAGTATACTGCTGTTATCAACAAAAATATGGTGCAACTACAAAAATGCAAAATGACATACATTATTCAGTAGAAGGCCTCCATGTAACCTATATGAGCTTTTTGCTATTTTTGCTCATGCCAGCAGTATTACCAGTGGTCTCCAGCATGCAGCACAGATGTTCCTCTTATATTGTGCGTGGTTATTTTTCAAATAGGTTCTCAAAGCAGATGTTCAAATATTCTGTAATGTTCCCACAGAGACTGCAGGTTGAATTGCTGCCCTCCATTTGATCCCACTAAGGGAAAACTCTGCTTCACAGATAACAGTTGACAAATAAAGACATTTGGACCACGTCTTCTTCTCTTCCCTCAATCAATACTTAATTTAAAAAAAATAAATTCACTGGTTATGAAAATACAGAAAACAACAACAACAAATCAACAGTTAGATAGGCTGATGTTAGAAAAAGTTTCTGAAAATGTGATAAATCTGTAGTGTGAGGAAGAACTGAACATTATTTCTTTAACGAAATGGCTTCCTGAGGGAAAATAACAATTTGTCACAATCAACAGCAGACCAGTGCTAGGCAGTAGTCAAAAAAAAGCAACACAAATGCTAGGAATTACCAGGAAAGAAACAGAAAAAATGCATTACACCACAGTGAAAAAAAATATGTTTCTTGTACCCCTTGAATATCTTGAATACTCTTCCCTCCTATTCCCAAAAAAGGATACAAATGAACTGCAAAAGTCAAGCAAAGGTAAGTAATACTTTCCATACAAATGACTAAGTAGACTAGGATTGTTCAACTTGAAAAAAAGAAGAGTTAGAAGCCTACAAAATCATAAATTGCATAGAGATGGCACAGAGTTGACTATTCGCTGCCTCTGTCTACACAAGTACAGGAAACGATCAACTTAAATGAAGAGATACAGACTTGAAACAAACAAAAGTTGTGATTCAATGTACAGCGCTACACTGATTTGTGTAACTCCTAGTCAGAAGACAACGTGGATGCAGAAAGTGTTGTGGGTTCAGAAGAGGACTGTGCAAGGTGAACTATGTAACGTTACTAAACAGAGAACCATATGAATACCCGATACATAAATAACTAAATGTTACAAAGTTCTGGAAATCCTGTGAGCCAAGATATAGTCAGAGAGCAAGAGAATACCTTGAGGAAAAATCATATCCCCTTACACTGTATTTCTTCCTCTTCAGGCATCACTATATGCATACTTTAGAGTCAGGATATCATGCTACATAGACTCCTGGTCTAAACCAATACAGACAAAAGACAAGGATCAGGTTTGAAAAAACTTATCTTGGAAAAGGTTCTCCCTACAAGGTGGAATTAAAAAACTAAACTAGATAGACAGACAGAAAAAAGAACTAACAAGGTAGAAAAGCATATACCCTAGTGCCCAGTACAGTCAAGTCTAATCTGTGCTAGTCTGCCGTCTGTAAGGTGAGCAGCAAGTAGAAAATCAGCTATTCTGTATATTTACACCTTCATTTCATGATGGAGAGTGACTCTAGAGCTCAGAAGTTTCCTGTGACAGCTTTAACTAGGTAGACAGTCAAGTCTGCCTTTTGTTGACCAGAATGCATAAAACCGAACTATTACAACCAGGGATACACCAAGGCACCTGCCAGCAGTTTGATGGTTAGAGCATTCACACAGCCACCAGAACAAATACTCAGACGCTTAGACGCTGACTTCACCTGCATTCTGGTGGGCTGTGAATAATGCAACAGCCAGGCAGACGAGCTAGTATGATGCTGCATCTGAAATGCTATGCTGCACTAAGAGACACAAATATTAGTAGCACAGCACTGCCTGGCTGCTGGATTTATGCTGGTTTGCATTCAAGCAGTCAGGAGACAGGGAAAAATCTGGAATGGAGGTACTCTGAATTTTTCACATTCCAAATGTATTTCCAGACTACGAGGCTGTTTACAGACCTACTTATCTACTAGTGTGAAAAATTTTGACAGATCTTGAGTTACCTCAGTACAGATCTGGGATTTCTTTTGAAGCTTTGGGGCTGGTTCCTGTTTAAAGTTTTGCCATATTGATAAGTGTTAGTGTGCTACACCTAGACCTATTTTTATGGACTGTAATAGTGACAAAGAGGACCTCACCTCTGTTTCTGAGATGTCAAAATATACACAACTCAACAGCAAAGAAAAGAAATAAATCTGCAAACACGTGCACATGGCTATGCTCTATGTAACATTTTTTCCTTTCTTGATTTCAGACATATGATGCTCATCTAATACATGCAAACAGATTTGCTACCATTGACAGCTATGAAAGGCATTCTTTCAAAAAGCCAAATTGATATACATGTATTTACCATTTTTTAGATTTATTTAAACAAATGACATAGTTGTCACAAAAATATTTTGTTACAGAATTCTAACAGAGAACTGTATACGCTAACTTAACAAATAGGTTCTCACATTTGCTAGCACTTTAGGATTGCGTTATATATTACAGCTCATTTTAGAAGATCTTTGTTCTAGGTTCTTTTGAGGTCTGTGTTACTGTCAAGAGCCAAAAGCTTTGACAGCTGTTGCCAGCTCTGTATGGTTTGTTTAAAACAATAAGGCAGTTGCCTAGCAACATCACATCACACATTTGGTACCCTACAGTATCTCACATTCCTAACTACTCTGCACATCCTCACAACTTAAAGGGACACTGTCAAGTTAATAACCTTACATGAAAAGTGGACTTACTCCTCTGTCCTCCATAATCAGATATATGAGGTGAGAGAAGGAAAAGTGACCTTATTATTAAAAAAATGACTTGAACTTTGTTTGCAGTAATGTTCAATTTTTATCCCCAAACAGCAATATCTGTTATCGCCTGTGGCCAAACTTCAGTTTGGCCTAAAACCAATTTAGTAAAAAGCAAATATTCTAAAAGAATATTACCTTACTAGCATAGATTTTACAAAATTAAAATATATTTTCTCCATGTACATACAATTCCTATCACACACATGATATCCATCTCCAAACTCTTTACAAAATATGGATTTACTGTCAAAAATTCATTGGCTATTATTGCTGTTAGGGGCTATTTGTAAGCAAGGCTGTAAGAAAGACTTGTAAGGCCTTCAGACTTCATCTGAAGTCACGGATAGTTTAGGGTCCTTTGCTTATATGATCAGCAGCCCTAGTTTAGGAAAAGATCTCAACCTGATCTAATATACCCTATATATGAAACATTTCTGCAACAGCCATAGAGAAATAAAGATTTCTGATACTTCAGTATTGCTTTACCTTTGAGAACAGTATGACAAGTAAAACATTAGCAATCTTCCCTATTTGAAAAGTTCTGAAAAACCTGGATTTAGATATACTGGGGGGAGAAGGGGGGGGGGGGGGGGGGGGGAGGTTAAATGAAATTTTAAAATTAGGTTTGTAAACATTTTTGGCATTGATCAAATAACTGTAACTCTAGAGCATGGTACTTTGAAATGTCTCACTGAAAATTCCATAGTAGAACAATATGGCTACCTTTACTGTGCAGCTGGTCTCTAGACTGACCTTTATGCTAGTCATTACATATAGTGGCACTCCTCTGGTTCCAATTGTTCACTATTCTTGCCCCTTCTTCCTCTTTCATTCCTCTTCTTTTCTCCTTTTACAAATTTATCCATTTTTCCCCTTACATTATATTCTCTTATACTTCCACTAATAAAAACTGGCAGGCATGTGTACATTATCAGTTTACTAAAAGCTCAACACCTGCCTAACTGATTTTATTGAAAAGCCTTATTACTGAAAGCCTACTGGTTACAACTGAAGCAAAGCTGAGGCTAGTACAGCTTTGGAAATATCTCTCTCAAAATAAGCATTACATCCTTTCCTGAAGACTGTTCACAACTATTTGGCATCTCATTAAGTTACAACACATCAATGTAATCCAGATTCCTTTAATTTTGAATAAGTTACCCAACATATTTAAGGGTTTTCTTCAAAACAGGAACTCCACTGAAACTAATGACTTCACACGATCCGTTTTAATTTCAATTAATTGGAAATGTGTCTTAAAAAGTCCCCTGTTATTGCAAGGAAATTCCTGAACAATTCCAAGAGAAGGTCTTTGAGGAGAATCCAGAACATGAGAGGGGGAAGGTATTCAGAAAAAAAAAAAAACAAAACTCAAAAAAGAATAAAGATTAAGAAAGTCATTAGAAAAGGTGAGGAAGACAGCTCTACTCAATAGAGGGGTGAAATGAGATACTGCAGATGAAAGGAAAAAAAAACACCACCTACAATGAGAAAAAAAATGGAAGATTTAAATCATCATCATCACCTCTAGCTTTTTTTCTAGCACATACTTCTATACTTTTGGGGGGTTGTTTTGGTTTTGGTTTTTTTTTTAAGTGCTGCAAAAGCAAAAGAGAGGGCAAAAACATACAAGATAGCCTTCAAAGATAATAAACATACAGTCAGGCATGTTAAAGTATTTTCTTCTCCTTTTTCCATCCACTATTACATGGTAAAAGCTTTTAGTGCATTAATGGTAAAGTTTCATTTGCGTCCAACAGAGAATTCACATAGACATACAAGCAATGCACAATAATATAAATGTATATGCAAATTGCTGCAGCCCTCAGGCATCTGGACAGTTGCCAGTACAATATTCAATCTGTTACTGTTCAAAACTTGCAGAGACCTCTTAAAAGAGAACAGAACAATTGTAAAGTATAGACAGAAACACACACATAGTTACACATCTGTGAAGCTGGGGGTCATTGCCCTTGTATTTCAATGTGTAATGCCATTTGGGGAAATATTTGGTTCCAGAGGTTCATAGTCTTTGGCTATGATTTGGGACCAATTGAATCAAAGGGTATAGCTATACAAGCACATTGTTTAGCAGCTAAGGTATGGTTTTAAAACATATTATCTGTCTTTTGGTATGCATAAGAAATATCCTGATTTCACTATGAGTTACATTGTGCAATTTTCTTGGCTTTTTAATGAATTATAACCTTTTTTCTACATTTAATATCACACAGCTAATAACTTTTCTTATGGTATTTCAAGTACCTCGGACCACAACTTTTGTATTAATTTTTCTACACCTTGCATGCAATTTTAGGTACTGATTTTGCAATGTTAGAATAGTAGCCAAAACACAGAGATAGTAAAAGAAAGCAAGAGACTTGCTATAACTCCTACTACATATCAAAGTCCCTTTCATTTGTTCAAATGATTCAATACCAGTACCTTGGCTGGTAATGGGTTTTTTTTGTTTGTTTGCTTGTCTCTTTTTTTAATAATCATTGACATGAGAACTTAAAATGGCATTTCTTAGAACCACTGGCAAATAACAAGCCAAGACCACTGAGAAAGAAGACCAAGAAAGTGGACTGAAGAACTGCTTGGCTTTCTTAAAGGGTTTTCCCACACCTGAGCTCTGGAAAGCAAGAATTGATACTACTGAGAAGGAGTGGTCACAGCTCCATGGAATACCTCCCAGAAAAGCAGCTATGTTCCTCACCCTTGCCACAAAACGAGCAAGCCCAGATCTTCCCTCAGATCTACATTTTAGATCTGCCTCTTTCCTTTTCACCTCTGCTTTCTGTCAGTACCAGTGAGGGCCTGATCTCTTGTCCTTAGGGCAGCAATGCTCAACTTTGTGGGCAGGCTGCTGAAGACCATATAATTACAAGTTCAATTCCTCTATAGATAACATCAGTATGAGGAAAACACCAAGATTCAAACGGTCAACACATGGCATATATGAAGAATGAATTCCATAGAAAGAAAGATAATTCTGGATTAAAATATGATTCTGTTCAGTCTCTGACGATCCACCTCTTATTTCCCCAATACAATCTGCAGCAGGGGGATTCACTACATATATGAAAACTGCCAATTTCGAATACTGGAATTAAAGATACCATTGCATTTCTATTGGAAATCCCAGTCAACACCCAGCTCCAAACACCAACACTCTGCATTTTAGTCCATCCCATAGTGATTATATCACAAGGTGTGATCATGTCCAAGTTAGGATTTTTCCTTATGATCTCCAAAATAGGGGGGGTGGGGGGGGAGATTTCCTTTCAGTTATAACAGCAGACCAAATGCTTGTGAAGCTTAGAATACTTTTTCCTTGAAAAAAAGAGAGAGAAATGTTTGCAAACAAACCAAGGAGAAAGAAAAAAAAAAACAAAAAACAAAATACCACAACCACAATTTGTCCCAGCACATCAAATTTCATTAAATTTCTTCCTCTCCCTAATTCTTTTTTTCCGTGAGGAGTTATTGGAAGCTATCAAAGTGAAGTAGCCTTCAAAAAATAAAAGATTGCTAAAAAATTGTCGTCAGTCTGGTTTTTTTCCAATCATTACCAGCTTCTACAAAGAGTATTCAAGCTCCTAAAATGTAACCATGGCACTATTAGATTGCTGCTCTGAAAAGTATTGCCTTACGTGCCCTTCTTGCACTCCCACTGTAAGACGCTGATTCTCTGGATCAGAACTAGCTAAGATTCACTGACTGCTACAGCAACATCATATGGAAGAGAGCTGTGTTCAAAGTTCAAAGGTCTTACCTGAATTAATGTAGAAGCTTGTTTCTGATGTGTAATTTGAGCTGCTTGGTAAATGAACAATGCAAATAGATTATTTATTTTTTTTCAGGTAAGCCAATTAAGTGTGCATTTATAGGATACATTTATTGGTTTATATAGGACACGTATTTGGGTTGTATCTGGACTCAGACTCACAACCTATTTAATGGACCAAAGAATTTGGAGCTAGGTATTTGGTGCCAAGCAATCTCACTTTTACAGGCAATTATTACAGTTACAGCGATGCAACATAATAAAGCAAAATTAATACAAGACAGTAATACTCACCTACAAATATAAGAGTAGGTAAAGCATGTCACATATATCATTCACGATAATTTTTGTCTCTAAATGGACACGTTCTGTACTATGCATACTATACCCTTTCTCCTCTTCTTACTGATCAAAAAATGCTATCAATAGGAGTGCTTAATTATAGCCTCATTAATGAGTTGTAATGAATGGAAAAATCAAGGAGATCTACTTATTTTACTTGCTGGAAAAGTGAGTTAGTTTCAAGAGGTAATACTGATACTTAATTTAGAACTAAATACTAAACAAAAGAAACTAAAAACCCAATAAGTTTTAAAAATAGCCATTTTCCAACATAATTATAAATAGAAGGAGACACAGTCAATCCTGCTGTTTAATTTTCAGGGTCTAAGGGCAGAAATATCATCTGGAAAATAATGGCAGAAGTCTGCTTTATGCTCATATGATAAAGAAGCATTTGGGACTGAGGGATTATATCACACTATATCAAATTAGTTTAGTAAAATGAATCCAGATGGCAGATGAGGAAATGATTGAAGCTTGTGAAGCGCAACATCATATAGAAGTGTCATAGGAGCTCAGCAAGTACATAAATATCATTGAGGATGGCAACATTTGCTACTTCAGATGACACAGAAAAAATTAATATTAGCATATTTAGCTATGTACCAAAGTTAATTGCATGCCATCTGGAGAACAGAATCATATGGGGCAAGGAACAAAGGAAAGGGTTAAAACCAATGCAAAATTCAGGACTGATTCTGAAGGAAGGTACACAGATGATGACAAGAAGAAGTAGCAATGACAAATGGGTTAATGTCACACACAGGAAAACTCGAGGATAAATCATAAGATTAAACAGCTGAAGAATAAGAAAATACCAGCAGTCAATGTATTCTGTAGATGATAACTGTATCCCCATTACTGACGCTTTATTCAGCTGCCCCCTACACTTTACCAATGATAAACTCCATCACTTTTTGTGACTAGTCTGTTGCCCAACATCTTCTCTTGTTAGCGTCTTCTTTAACTTTACAAATTATGTGGGATTCTGAATAAAGGATAGCAGGTAAATAACTTTAAAAAAGCTCATTCTTAAGTGGACCTTGGGCACCTCCCCTACTCCCCCCCAAAACCCCCTGTGACACTGTAAACTCTCCACCAGTGGCTGCTTAACTATAGAAGTGCCTGGAATTTTTAGATCATCTTATGTTTTTCACTTCATAGCTTCCTAGAACCTATAATTATGCTTCTGAGCGTATCTCAAACTGCCACAACCTTGGTAGGGTTGAGTAGCTCCAAGACTAGCTTCTACACAATTCTATTTAATTTGTATGTATTTTAATTAAAACACCATTGCTCATTTATCAAGCTGAACCTGTCCCATTACATTTCAAAGAAATGAACACAGCTGAGCTCAAGAGAGATTCTGTATCCTGGTGGACATTTATCTATGCAGTAACTCTTACTCTAAAGGTTCAGTTTCCCATTCGATATGTTAGTTGATTTTTGTAAAGTATATAAGACAGAAATATGGCAGAGATCACAATTCTAGCCAGAAAAAAAGAGAATTAAGCCAAGCCTGCCATTAATCATCAGATTTTTTAATTTTTTTTCAATCAAGATAGCTGCAGAATTAGCACATTTCTTTTTTTCAAAAATAAAGTAATAAATCCTGTTCAGCTTTCTAAAAGAAAGTTTGTGGTAGCTAGCCCGACTACAGGGAGAGGTTTTCCTTCACCTCTGAATAAGGATTTAACATGGATTTTTTATTTTGTGTTTCCTTTTGGTTAGCTCTAGATGTGGGAATGAAAACTTCCAATTGCTTGCTGTGTTGGCTGCTTTGGATCCTACTGTTTCACTTAGTCTTTCATAGCCTCTATAGGAACCTCTTTGTTTCACACAGTATTCCTTATCTTAAGTTTTGGATCTTAACTTCTTGGTGTCAGAACTGTGGCTTATCATGTTTGATCAAGAAGAATGATTTTCACTACAGATGCATATACACTTGATATAAAGAATCCTGGAAAATACTCAAAAGCAGTGACAAATGGGGCCACATATAATAGTCTGCCTTTTTTTTTTGTTTTTGCACATGGGCTAGGGCATCTATTATCCTTTGTTAGTTCACTCATAAACCAAACTTACGACTGTGGAAAAGTAAAATTTAAGGATAGAGAATAGGCTTACACTTGCATTTACTGCAATGAGAACTAGTATCTCCCTCTGGAGCAGACTGGTATGAATGAAACCCGTTAGGCAACTGGCAAGAAGTTAACTGTAGAGATTAATATTCCATGCCCCCAACACTGGCACCTAATCAAGCTGTAAGTTTCAATAATTTATGCTTGGCAAATGTACATTTCTCACTTTGAAAATCACTTTGAAATTTTGGACATTTCAGATGAAGGCCAAAAGTATTTCTTAGGATGGAAAGTGTGAAACAATTAAGTAAAAAGATAAACAGAGTAGTGAGTAACAAAATAAGATGCAAAGCATCATTGACTTTGGTTACTTCTGCAGTGAAATAAGTATGGTCTGAAAGCAGCCAGTGTTACAGATGGGAGTAACAGGGGAGGTATCCTGAAAGATTTTATTCAGTTGTAATATGACACAATAAACTGAGATGGAGTAGCTTCTCCTTTCCTGCAAGTTTTAGGGTTTTTTGAAGAGTACAGACAGGCCCATTCACTAATACAGACAGAATTCAGAGGCTATCTTCAAGATAATTCAAGAGACTGCCAGCAGTACAATTTGAGAAGAGTATGTTGGATGGTGTTAAGAGCTTAAATGGGAGACTAGAAGCTTAATAGAGATGATGTCTATTTGAATAAGTGCCCTGATTGGGATAGATCTGTAGTAGATCTCCAGTAATTTAGATACTCCTGAATGACAGAAGGGTGTTGCATCCAGCACTATTCAGAAAAGACAGATTACAGCTTAACTGTGAAAAGTACATATACCAATTGGACGCTTAAGAGCTCAAAGACATTTATATGCAGCTATCTAAATAATACTTTGTGTGTATCTAGGTGATCCTGGTAGAGGCCATCCATTCTATTTGTTTCATCTGCGATCAGTTCTGTGGCTTAACTAAGAGCTTCTATCAACTGCGCTGTTCTAACACAGTGGGCTCTGGCATGGATTGTAAACTCCTCAGTGTAACAGGGTCTGTGGGTATCCACATGGTTATACTACTTGGTTACAGTGAAAACAACACAGTGTTCTTTGGGTTTGCAGGGACTGGTTATAAAGGTGGCTTCAATTGCTGACGCTATTTAAAAGTACCGGGATCAATTGTTTTGCTAATATATATATATATGTAAGAAATTTCAGTTCATTGAAGCTCATCCTCTATTGATTAATTTCTCTATATAATACCTGGAAAGTTTTGCATAATGTGAGATAGCTGACCTAGTTTTCAGACACACAAATCCACTCCTGATCACTAACATCTGCAATTGAGTATGTACTGGGGCTGCAACAATTTGACAGCAATCTTGGGATGAGCAGTAGTGCTAATGAATTCCTCAAAACAGATACAGAAGGTAAAATGTTTTGGTTTACATATGTAAAAGTAAGTTAACATACACTGACAAATTCTCCCTTTCTCTTCACATATTTTGATAACACCAAACTGATAGCATATTTGTATTAATATATTCACCTTCAAATGCTACTCAATATAACATCAATAATAACAACATAGGAAAGGAACTTTCAGAATGTTAAGTCTCTTGAAGTTCGTGGAAAAATTGCAGTTGACTTCAGCAGGAGCACAGTTACACTAACACTTGATCTTTAGGGGGGGAAAAATAAAATAAAATCTCAGATCCAAAAAGTCACACAGGCACTGCATCAGAATCCAGAGGCCTATATTAGATACTTAGTCTTTTGGAACAGCATAGAAGAATATTTTGAACACTGGGCAAGTAGTCAGCCACAGTCATTACATTAAGCACAGAGCTGCCTTCAGCTAGTTACCAGGATCCAGGGAAATCCAGGGAACAACTCAAACCCCACTTTTTCCCAAGCTTCCTTTTTCTGAGGCCACTGTAAGCTGTAGGGTGACAACACTGTCACCATTTTCCATTGAAACCCCAAAATTTCACCATCTTTTCCAAACTTCAAAAGAGAAAGCATGACTCTAACCCAGGGTGTAACTCTTTCTGTGAAAGTGGGCATATTCCTTTAAATTCCTAATTTTCTCAGCATCTGTGTCTCAACAGCTGAATCAATTGACATCAACATCAATTGATTCTGATTAGACCATATATCTGTATATTTTTACCTAAAAAAAAAAAATAAAATTAAACTTTCATATCCCCCCCCCCCCCCACAAGTGTGATTAAGGCAAAAAGAATACACAAGGTTTAAGTTCCTGTTTAGCATGAATTTTTCATACCATGATTTGAATTTTGGATCAAAACCAGTAAGGACTTGAATATAGAAATCTTTGACCAAAACCAGGCTACTATCTACCTTTCTTACACCTCCTTTTCAAAATAAAAACACATCCAGCTAGTACATTTTAACAAAACAGCATATTCTAGCAAAGCCGTATTTCTCTGAAAACATGCATCTGAGACACTGATAGATAGATATATCCCAAATATTAAAAACCTAAATTTTTTTTCTTCTTCATAAAGGCAGCAAATAAGCTGATAATCTATATTCTATCAACCATGACTTCTTTCAGTCTTTCCATCAAGACAAAGTTAAGATAACCCTCATCTATTTTTTTCTATAGTGCACCTAAGGGTAAAATATCTACTGTGAGCCTGTCTTCCTCTCTGACTGATACTGAATTCGTAACAGTCTAACTGTGTCAGTGCATATTTAGATTTAATCTGTCTACTATTGGCTCACTATAAACATACAATAGCTATAAACATAAAATAGCTACACTTTGGGACTGATTTATTTTCATACTTACAAGAAACAACATTAACTTCTCACAGTCAAATTAATATGAAAAGGTGTATTATCTAGATGATCTTCAGAGGTCCCATCCAACCTCAATAATTGTATGATTGTATAAGTTTGTTTCTCAAATTATTTTTCTCCAATAGACAGTTTCACAACTGTGCAGTACTGGTATTTTTACTCTAGAACAGTAGAAATATTTTTTATTTAAAAGTTTATATAAACATGAAGATTAATATTTGTGACTGTGCTTGATAGACAAGTAACACAACAAAGACAAAAGAAAGCAAAATGTGAAATAAAAGGAAAACCAGTGACTGAACAATATAATCAGTTACTGCAAGAATGGATCACAAACCTTTCATTGAATGGCTATATGTTGTGAAGAAATCCCACCTCTTCCCACCTCTTTGCTTTAGTGAGATTTTTAGGGTGAGGTGTTGGACATATATGCTTTAATGAACAAGGGACAATTGGATATTAAAATGATGGTCAGCAAAGTAGTAACACATTAGCCATACCATTTTATGCTACAAAAAGTTAAAATAAACATGCAGAGAATATAGAAAGTGATAGTCCTTAAGAACTCTTTGATGAGAGGAAAATGAGTGAAGAGGTAGTCAAAGGATAAGTGGAGAGACAGAAGGGCTATGTGATGAATATAATAAAAGAGAAAAAAACCCTATAGAACTCATTTGAATATTAAATCATGCAATTACAAAATTGCAAAAGGAACCAGGTCTCTGCACATACTCATTTAGAGTACATTGGTGAACATCAGTCAACAGCTCTAATGGAACAGGATTTTCATAACCATTTAAGGTTTCTGAAACAGCAAGGCTCTAAAAGGAGACTACTCATGACAGTCTCTTAAATATCATAATATTTATTGTATCAGAGATACCACATTATTTTTATTCTCTTCTTATGATGTCCCATGCATTGTTTTTTCTCAGGAAGCCATTTCATTTACTCCTTTTGAGGATCACAGAACTTAGAATTTAAAGGTTAGACCAAGCAGTATAATGCTTCCCACTGCCAGGAAGGATTACACCATGTAATACACATGTGCTCCAAGACATTTACTTGCAAAGACAGCACTTCTTAGATGAGGGAAAAAAAAGTTGTAAGACCAAGACAAATGTCTCTTCAGGAGAACTGGACAAGCAGAAACTGCACATGCTTTCATTCACTGTCACACCACATGTATTCTTAAAATATTACTTTTATCTATCAGAAAAGGAATATAAATCTCTGCATTTTTATTCCTAGATTACCCAGAGACACAACAGAAAACAGGAAGCATAGTAAATATGAAACATTTTTCTGACATTTCCTGATTTCTACCTGCAAAGAATAGGGCCTCAGGTTTCTTAAGACAATATGATGCAGTGCCTAAGAACAGATGCTGAAATACTATTATCATTATCTTTACTGTTATTTACTTCCTTGTTGAAAGGCAGAGCTTGCTATTACTGGCGTTGGCAGAATATATGGATTTAAAAAAAAAAAAAAAACAAAACCAAAAAGATTTAAAGTTATGCTTGCAGTATATGAATTTTGTATG